>NC_061108.1:108777178-108784678 GCF_015104395.2 Macrobrachium nipponense
ACACTATCAAAAGGATATTGCAACAAATAGAGAGTGTACAAAGGTCCTTTATAGCTAGAATAGAAGAAGTTAAGGACCTTGACTACTGGGAAAGACTACAATCCTTAAAATTATATAGTCTAGAAAGGAGAGAAGAACGAACTCACATGATAATTCAGGCATGGAAACAGATAGAAGGAATAACAGAAAATATCATGGAACTAAAAATATCAGAAAGAGCGAAGCAAGAGCAGAGGTATATTAAGGAGTGCCCAAAACTATACCAGGAAAAAATAAGGAAAGCACACAGGACATTAATCCACACGCACCAGCATCGAAATGCAGCGTCTATTCAATGCGTTGCCAGCTCATCTGAGGAATATATCAGGAGTGAGCGTAGATGTGTTTAAGAATAAGCTCGACAAATATCTAAACTGCATCCCAGACCATCCAAGATTGGAAGATGCAAAATATACCGGAAGATGTACTAGCAACTCTCTGGTAGAAATTAGAGGTGCCTCACACTGAGGGACCTGGGTCAACCCGAACGAACTGTAAGGTCTGTAAGGTCTCTCTCTCTCTCTCTCTCTCTCTCTCTGGTGGCTAGCTTTAGTTTATTTCCTCTTATTGGAATTTTACGTGACCAAAGGAATGAAAACAATTAAATATTCAGTCTCTCTCTCTCTCTCTCTCTCTCTCTCTCTCTCTCTCTCTCTCTCTCTCTCTCTCTCTCTTTCTTTTGTGGCTAGATTTAGTTTAATTCCTCTTATTGGAATTTTACGTGAATAAAGGAATAAAGAAAATTAAATATTCAGTCTCTCTCTCTCTCTCTCTCTCTCTCTCTCTCTTAGGTGGCTAGATTTAGTTTATTTCCTCTTACTGGAATGAAAAATATTAAACATTTTATATGTACTTATACATATAAAAAAGAGAGTAATATTAGTGCAGAAGATAAGAGGCAATTCGAAAAGCTATTAGATATGCTACTAGAATACAACATTCAACAAATAAATCACCTGCCAACAAGAATGGAAAATACTTTAGACCTAGTATTTGTGAACGAGATGAATTATGTTAAAGAAATAATAGTTTATAATGCGAGTATTTCAGACCATAATGTCATAGAATTAACAGTCCATTCCAAAGCAAGTGAAAACAGAGATAAGCAAGAAATGAAAAAGTGGGAAGGATATGGAAAATACAGCTTCTACAGTAAAAATATAAAATGGTCCCCCCCCCCCCCCAAAAGAAATAAATGAAGAATTAAACAAATATTGGGATCACATTTTCGTAAAGTGATGACATAAGGGTAAATACGGAGATATTATATAAAATATTAGAGAAAATAGTGGATAAATATATACCGAAGAAGAAAAGTAAACATCAGTCATGCATACCAAGAGACAGAAGGATCTTGTTCCAGAAAATCAGAAAGTGGAAAAAAGGTCTTGCAAAAGAAAAAAATGCATGGAAAGTTATAGAACTAAAAAGTAAGATAGAAAATGCAGAACAAAAGATTTTACAATCAAAAGAAAATGAAAAACGGGACTTGGAAGAAAAAACCCTATTAAATATCAAGCAAAACCCCAAACTATTATACTCATATGCGAAGAAGATGAATAAAAGAAGAATAGAAATAGGCCCTCTAAGAATTGAAGGGAGATTAACGAATGAAAAAAAGGAAATTTGCAACATATTGGCAGAACGATATAAGAGAGAATTCACCCCTAGAATAGATAATGAAGATAATGATATAGAAGTAAGGGATGAAAATAGTGAATATTTAGCTGACATAGATATTAAGGAAGCTGATATTGTGCAGGCTATTAATGAAATTATAAATGGAGCCGCTGCAGGGCCCGATGGAGTGCCTGCTATTTTGTTAAAGAAAGTAGTTCATTCTATCGCAAAGCCACTTGCAATATTATTAAGACAAAGTGTAGATACAGGCAAGATTTATGATGAGCACAAATTAGCATATATTACCCCTACTTTCAAAAGTGGATCAAGACTAGAGACAAAGTAAATTATAGGCCTGTGAGTCTAACATCACATATTATGAAAGTGTATGAAAGGGTAATGAAGAAAAATATTATGAAACATTTTAATAAAAAATAATTTGTTTAATAAAGGACAACATGGTTTCGTACCCGGAAAAAGTACACAAACCCAACTGTTAGTCCACCGTGAGAACATATTCAAAAATATGAAAAGCAGAAATGAAACAGATGTGGTTTATCTAGACTTTGCAAAGCTTTTGAGAAAGTAGACCATAATATATTAGCGAAAAAATTAGAAAACACAAATATCGTGGATAAAGTAGGAAGATGGTTAAAAGAATTTTTACACAACAGAAAACAGATAGTTATTGCAAATGACGAGAAATCGGATGAAGCTAAGGTAATATCCGGTGTGCCACAAGGTACGGTGTTAGCTGCAATACTGTATGTTATTATGATTGGAGACCATAGACAGTAATGTAAGGATTCGGTAGTGAGTAGTTTCGCAGATGACACAAGAATAAGTAGAGAAATTAATTGTGATGAAGATAGGAACGCTCTACAAAGAGACCTTAACAACGTATATGATTGGGCAGAGGTAAATAGGATGGTATTTAACTCTGATAAATTTGAATCAATAAATTATGGAGACAGAGAAAGAAAGCTATATGCATATAGGGGACCTAATAATGAGACAATCACAAATAAGGAAGCAGTTAAAGACCTTTGTGTGATGATGAATAGAACATGTTATGCAATGACAAATAGCAATTCTGTTGGCGAAATGTAAAGCAAAAATGGGAATGTTGTTACGGCACTTCAAAACAAGAAAAGCTGAACACATGATTATGCTTTATAAAACATATGTTCGTAGTCCACTTGAATATTGCAATATGATATGGTACCCACACTATCAAAAGGATATTGAACAAATAGAGAGTGTACAAAGGTCCTTTACAGCTAGAATAGAAGAAGTTAAGGACCTTGACTACTGGGAAAGACTACAATCCTTAAAATTATATAGTCTAGAAAGGAGAAGAGAACACTACATGATAATTCAGGCATGGAAACAGATAGAAGGAATAGCAGAAAAACATCATGGAACTAAAAATATATCAGAAAGAGCAAGCAGAAGTAGATTAATAGTGCCCAAAACTATACCAGGAAAAATAAGGAAAGCACACAGGACATTAATCCACTACGCACCAGCATCGATAATGCAACGTCTATTCAATGCGTTGCCAGCTCATCTGAGGAATATATCAGGAGTGAGCGTAGATTTGTTTAAGAATAAGCATCCCAGACCATCCAAGATTGGAAGATGCAAAATATACCGGAAGATGTACTAGCAACTCTCTGGTAGACATTTAGAGGTGCCTCACATGAGGGACCTGGGGCGGAACCCGAACGAACTGTAAGGTCTCTCTCTCTCTCTCTCTCTCTCTCTCTCTCTTTCTTTCTTTGGTGGCTAGCTTTAGTTTATTTCCTCTTATTGGAATTTAACGTGACCAAAGGAATGAAGAAAATTAAATATTCAGTCTCTCTCTCTCTCTCTCTCTCTCTCTCTCTCTCTCTCTCTCTCTCTCTCTTAGGTGGCTAGCTTTAGTTTATTTCCTCTTATTGGAATTTTACGTGAATAAAGGAATGAACAAAATTAAACATTCAGCCTCTCTCTCTCTCTCTCTCTCTCTCTCTCTCTCTCTCTCTCTCTCTCTCTCTCTCTCTTTCTCTTTCTTTTGTGGCTAGATTTAGTTTAATTCCTCTTATTGGAATTTTACGTGAATAAAGGAATAAAGAAAATTAAATATTCAGTCTCTCTGTCTCTCTCTCTCTCTGTCTCTCTCTCTCTCTTAGGTGGCTAGATTTAGTTTATTTCCTCTTACTGGAATTTTACGTGACCAAAGGAATGAACAAAATTAAACATTCACTCTCTCTCTCTCTCTCTCTCTCTCTCTCTCTCTCTCTCTCTGCGGGAAGAAATGGCGTAATTTAGCTTGCTTGGCGGATTCGCAATACGATGAGGTAGCAGGAAGGGAACTGGCATTTCTCATCTATGAAATCAGCAACAGTCCTAACCAAAAAGATACAAAAGCATTCATAGATATATTAGAAGGATATAATCCTTCAAACTGGAACATTCTAATGAAAACATCTTGAAAATAATTGAAGAAGTTCCAAATAAAATCCAAGTGGTCAAGAGACTCATAAAGAAAATATACATAAACCAACATATTCCGACAAAGAAAATGAATAAGGTGAATCTTGTGAATATCCTAATTGATGCATTAGGAAAAAGAATGCCAAAAGCATGCAAACTGTGTAAGGTTTGGTATAGCATAGTCAATACACAAAACCTAATCAGAAAATGTGCTGCATGCAACATTCCGACCCATCCACAGTGTGCTGAGGTAATGCAAGATTTGAGAAAAGATACAAGAATTTTTTGTTCAACATGTCTATCATGGATAGACAATGTTATTAAATCAAGATTGAATGTACAAATAGTTGAGGATGAAGAAGAAGAGGAAGAGGAAGAAGAAGAAGAAGAGGAAAACGGAAGAGAAGTAAACAAAACTGAAATGACAGAAAAAAATAAGGAAAACAAAGAACAAGATAAAAGTATGGATGCAGAAATAATCATTGATACTACATATGAGGCAATAAAGCAGCATACCTACGAAGAAATAAATTACGATATGACAACAGAAAAGCAAATCCCGAAGAGGCTCTACCCAGATCTACACAATGACGGGAAAGAGGAAATAATAGACAAGAAAGACAAAATCTGCAACCTTTTGAAAAGAGGGAATTGCAGATTTGGAGAAAGATGTTACTACAAACATCCTAAGGTATGTCAAAACCATGAAATATATGGTAAATGTGCATACTTAGATGGATATGGGGATGATTGCAGAGATCTGCATCCAAAAATATGTAAAAACCTAAAAGAAGGAAAAGGATGTAAGTTCGACAAAAAATGCAAATATATGCCACCCTGTAGGCCATGAATCATAATCAAATAAATAACCAACCAAGTAATAAAATCCAAAATAGAAAGAAACAAATAAAGAGAGAAATCAAGAGTATCAGGTAAAAGAGAAAAGCAAACCACCAATGAGATATGCAGAGGTGTCAGCAAAAATTTCAAAGCATCAGCTCCGAAATTCTACTCAAGAGATAATAACTGTATTTATTATGCAAGAGGATATTGCAGAGACGGAGAAAATTGCAGATTCAGACACAAAATGAATAATTATGATGAAGGAAGATCAAATATTATGGAAAAGTTGGATTTTTTAATGTCAGAATTTCTGGAAATGAAAAAAAGAACAACATACCAAGAACAGGAAAGAGACATGGGAAAAATCCTTATTACTACCATTATTAAATGAAGGAGAAACACGCAAACCATCATAGTGATGAATGCGCAGGGTTTAGTTACGAGTAACTCAAAAAGAAAAATAGAGTACTTAGAAGAACTAACCCAAAATGAAAAGAAAATAGATATAATGAATATAAGTGAAAACCTGGTATTCCCAAGAGACTGGGAATGATGATCAAATAAAAGGGTTCCAAACTTATAGATCAGATAGAAAAAATAGGAATCAAGGGGGAACCGCAATATATGGGAAAGACAAAAAACAAGGAAGGAAAAATATATGAGAAATATAGTAACAACTCAGAATGTGAACTAATAGCGGTAGAATTTGAATCTGAAAAATTGATGAACATAGTAATATATAGACCTCCTAATACTAAAGAGTTTGACTTAATAATTGAAAATTGGATGATATATGTAGAAATCACAAGGACTGGACTATTCTCCTATCTGGTGACTTCAACTTTCCTTTCGTAGAATGGAAAGAACGAATAGGAGATTGTGGTTGTACTTATACATATAAAAAGAGAGTAATAGTAGTGCAGAAGATAAGAGGCAATTTGAAAAGCTATTAGATATGCTACTAGAATACAACATTCAACAAATAAATCACCTGCCAACAAGAAAGGAAAATACTTTAGACCTAGTATTTGTGAACGAGATGAATTATGTTAAAGAAATAATAGTTTATAATGCGAGTATTTCAGACCATAATGTCATAGAATTAACAGTTCATTCCAAAGCAGTGAAAATAGAGATAAGCAAGAAATGAAAAAGTGGGAAGGATATGGAAAATACAACTTCTACAGTAAAAATATAAAATGGTCAGAAATGAATGAAGAATTAAACAAAGATTGGGATAACATTTTCGTAAGTGATGACATAAGGGTAAATACGGAGATATTATATAAAATATTGGAGAAAATAGTGGATAAATATATACCGAATAAGAAAAGTAAACATCATTCATGCATACCAAGAGACAGAAGGATCTTGTTCCAGAAAATCAGAAAGTGGAAAAAAGGTCTTGCAAAAGAAAAAAATGCATGGAAAGTTATAGAACTAAAGAGTAAGATAGAAAATGCAGAACAAAAGATTATACAATCAAAAGAAAATGAAAAACGGGACTTGGAAGAAAAAACCCTATTAAATATCAAGCAAAACCCCAAACTATTATACTCATATGCGAAGAAGATGAATAAAAGAAGAATAGAAATAGGCCCTCTGAGAATTGAAGGGAGATTATTAACGAATGAAAAAAAGGAAATTTGCAACATACTGGCAGAACGATATAAGAGAGAATTCACCCCTAGAATAGATAATGAAGATAATGATATAGAAGTAAGGGACGAAAATAGTGAATATTTAGCTGACATAGAAATTAATGAAGCTGATATTGTGCAGGCAATTAATGAAATTAAAAATGGAGCTGCTGCAGGGCCGGATGGAGTCCCTGCTATTTTGTTAAAGAAAGTAGTTCATTCTATCGCAAAGCCACTTGCAATATTATTAAGACAAAGTGTAGATACAGGCAAGATTTATGATGAGCACAAATAGCATATATCACCCCTACTTTCAAAAGTGGATCAAGACTAGAGGCAAGTATTATAGGCCTGTGAGTCTAACATCACATATTATGAAAGTGTATGAAAGGGTAATGAAGAAAAATATTATGAAACATTTAATAAAAAATAATTTGTTTAATATAGGACAACACGGTTTCGTACCCGGAAAAAGTACACAAACCCAACTGTTAGTCCACCGTAGAACATATTCAAAAATATGAAAAGCGGAAATGAAACAGATGTGGTTTATCTAGACTTTGCAAAAAGCTTTTGACAAAGTAGACCATAATATATTAGCAAAGAAAATTAGAAAACACAATATCGTAGATAAAGTTGGAAGATGGTTAAAAGAATTTTTACACAACAGAAAACAGATAGTTATTGCAAACGATGAGAAATCGGATGAAACCAAGGTAATATCCGGTGTGCCACAAGGTACGGTGCTAGCTGCAATATTGTTTGTTATTATGATTGAAGACATAGACAGTAATGTTAAGGATTCGGTAGTGAGTAGTTTCGCTGATGACACAAGAATAAGTAGAGAAATTAATTGTGATGAAGATAGGAACGCTCTACA
>NC_061108.1:108792178-108814678 GCF_015104395.2 Macrobrachium nipponense
CTATATACATAGGATTAATATACTATACTATATATATTATATATATAGATAATATATATATATAATATATGATATTACGATATATGTATATGTATATGTATTATATTATATAATATTAATATATATATCATATAAATTACATATATATATATAATATATAATATATAAATATAGATTATATGTATATGATATATATAAAACTATATAGTATTATTATATATGTCTATATTAATATATATATATATATATATAAATACATATAAATATATAGATAGATAATTATATATATATTATATATATATATATATTTATATATATATGTTATATATCTACTATATATTATAGTTATATTATATAATATATATATATATATTATATATATATATATTATATATATATATATATACTATATTATACTATATATATATATATATATATATATAGTTCACAGCAAATGTGATTTAGAAATGATTATATAATTTTAATACGAAACTGGAATATAGCTAAGAAGACATGGAAACTATTACAACTTTACTTTGATGATACACTTTTGATACGAAAGTGGAATATAGTTAACACGAAGTGGGATTTATGAAACTTTAAAATTGATTATAAATGAGAATATTAGAGCAAGACAAAAATCTGAAATAACGGAACAGCTGGAGAGAGAGAGAGAGAGAGAGATAGCAAACTGATATATATAAGGAAACTTTAGAAGGAATATACAGTAAGTTTCTTTCAGTCTTCTACTAGTGAACATTTCCAATCTTGACAATTTTCGTCATCACTCCTCTGTTGGCTGAATCTATCAGCTAAATATGTCGTAAAAATGGTTCACTTTTTTCCCCTCTAAATTTGTTCTTTTATTATACTTCCTATAACTGTGATATTGTATCCGTAATGTCACCTAAATTGGAAATTGAAAACCATTTTTTCTGGATATATTTTCTACCCTGAAACAAAAATGAAAAAATAAAATGTATATGTGGTGGAAGTACATAATAAATGACAGTCGATAATTGGAAATAGCTACTTAGTATATAAGAACCATTTTGTGCCAACCTTCATAAGAAGTAATTCGACTGACGATGTAACATTTCCTGTTTTTAGAAGACCGCGTATCAAATAGTTAAATCTCTAATTTCTTCTTTAATGTAATTTTACATATCATGATCAGAACTGACATTACATAGATTTCTACTACAAAAAAAAAAGATATATAATTTATTTACACCCGTTATTTACTTATACACAAAAGTACCTCTGCTGTAATATTTTCCAGTGATTATATCCTCTTTAATCTTGAATGAACATAACGCCACCGAAATGTTATTAAAGCGAGACGTATCTAGAGGCCCCTAAAGGTCTGCTTTTGGGTAATTAGCTAAGCTTTAAACTTTAAAACGGAATAAAATGAACTACCAATGAATAAACTGAATAATTGCTGAATGAAACACAAGGACAATAGGAGGAAATAGAGCGCATATTTACCCAAAGTGATATATAGAGAAAAAAAAAGTATATCTTAGTTTAACCACACCACTGAGCTGGTTAACAGCTCTCCTAGGGCTGGCCCGAAGTATTAGATATTTTTACGTGGCTAGGAACCTATTGGTTACCTAGCAACGGGAACTACAGCTTATTGTGGAATCCGAACCACATTATATGGAGAAATGAATTTATAATCACCGGAAATAAATTCTTCTGATTCTACGTTGGCAGAACGGAGAATCGAACTCGCGACTACCGAATCAGCAGGTGAACATGTAACCCACTCGTCCAACGAGGAACTGCGAGTTTCCGGTAAGCTTATGAAGCTGTTAGTGCTGTGGAAGTTTTCTGCATAGATTGTTCATCCTTTGTTCAGTAGTTTAAATTTGTCGTTGTTGTGTCTTTCATAGAGATCTACCCTTGAAAGCAGAAACGGCTCAATACTGAAAACTGGATCTTTTATATGATTATATTTTCCTTTTAAAAGTCTACTCTGGACATAGAGAACTATATATGGTGGGTGTGAATCACCCTTGCGTAAAGTCCTCATGTTCATCATTCTTATTTTAAACAACTAGTTAGTGGGGCCCGGTACCCGGGCGGTGAGGCCGGGTGCCACCTCCCCAGACGATGTGACTGTGCTCTAAAGTAACAGTTATCTAACACCGGTGTTTTCTTTGCCGAGCTAACGCTCGAATTTTCATTTCCTTTTCTTGTTACTTCCTATGTTGTTGTACTATCACGCACAATAGTTCGTTCCCTCCGCTGATCCAGAGTGAACACGAATCCGCGACTCTGAAACCCCGAAGCAGTTGAACAAGTAACCAATTAAGCACCCAACAGATGTCGCACCGTCAGGCCAAGGAAGGAGTGGGAAGCAGGTATTTTTCTTGATCAAATAGTAAAGTCTCCATAATCTGATATCGTTAATGAAGGTGGTGAGCGTAAAGTTTTTGTTGTTGACGATAATGGGTTTGCGTGTAAAATATGCAATTAAGGAAATATGCGAAATGAATAAGATAAAAATGCTTAGGAAGTCAGTATTCATGATTTTGAAAAATATTTCCTATAGATTATCGTATCTTATCAACAGACACGACATATGAGGTGGCTTGCAGATTACATACCACCGTTAACACTGTTGGTGAAAGCTTTGTATTGATCTCGTGGACAGTCGCGTCTTTTGATAGGATACGATAATCTGTAGGAAATGCTAATTCCGAATACTGACTTCCTAAGCACTTTTATTCTCATATTCATTTCGCATATTTCCTTAACTGCACATTTTATACTCAAACCCAGTATCTATGGCAGCAAATTAGCAAAATTTGCAGTTCACTTGCAAATTACTGCTATGTGGGATTTTCTTGAAATACTAAAATATTTTCACCAATGTAACAAGTTCGTATTTAGTAGGAAGATAAAAAGTCAGAAGCAGAGAAAACATATTAATAATAGGACAGAGATAAAGACAAGAGAGAGAGAGAGAGAGAGAGAGAGAGAGAGAGAGAGAGAGAGACTTTCAAGTTCTTTTCTAGTTTACAACCATAGTGAACAAGCCTCATCTTATTAGTTTCGTTTTATCACCAGGGCAATCGCAAAATATCTTTCTTAATGGTATCTTCTTCACTGTAGTAGAAAATAACTTGACTCAGATTCTGTTTCAAGGAGCAAAGTAGTTTTCCAGTGTCGATGGAGTTATAGCTAATGCTAACATGTAAACGAGTTAATTATCGCTGACCATTTTGATTGACATAATTTGAAAGCAATTACCAGCGAATATGCTATTGTAGGAATTTAACCTCTCTCTCTCTCTCTCCAGTAAAGTTAACTCAACTGCAGTGGTTCTTCCCTTCTCTGACTAGTTCTTGTGTTGGGGAGGGTTTGGAACCAATATCTGTTACCTTGGTATTGGTGAATTAGGTTGCTTATTAAATGACCAATCTTAGGCTGCAGCTTTCAGCTCAACAAATTTTATCAGGGTCTATTTCTTCTACTTTTTGGATCTCCTTTCAGTATTCCAGCCTTAGTGTCAACTGCTGTGCAACCTTCTCATGCAAAGAAAAAGAAGGACATATTTGTTTTAAGGTTTATATATGCTAGCCAGTCAAAGATCAACCTGTGTTAACATTGAACAACATCCATTCAAATAGTACTAGTTTGCTATACTCACAATTGAAAGGAGTGAATAATAGTAAAGAACACTGTAAATATGACACGTTTCCTGATGTCGATGTTAGGCTCTGTTCTACAACGTTTTCAGGGTCATGGTATCAAGTGGCTTAAGTCAGTAGCAGTAGATGGTAGGGTGCCGAACAAGTCACTTTCTATGTATCAAAGGTATACCTCTTACCACACGTATGGGCAGCGTTATTCTTAAAACTATTGTGCGTGATAGTACCTGCCCTACTTGTCAGAACGTAAGAATTCACAATTCAATGTTTACCGTAAACTACCAACAGAGCGGTAATTTTTCCGGATGTAATTTTTCCCCATATCTTTCATATTCAGCATCGATTCGAAAATGGCTTGGTCTTGTTAGTTAGTTAGTCACTGAGTAGGGAAAGGCCCTCTCTCCTTCACCCCTCTTTAACTCCTAATGCTAATAAATTGGTCCGTCAGCTGTTAAGTACTTACGTAGGATTCCGCACCGGTGAAAAGTACCTACAGACAACAGACAGACAGACCAAACTACTGTTTTTTTTTTTTTTTTTTTGTAGTAAGATATCAATTTCTCTGTCTAGGTTTTCACTTGCAGGGTGTCTTTACGTCTTTTTTAATGTCTTTTAAATGTGTCAGTTTCTCTATAAATGTTTATAAAACATGGTTCCTTTAATTTACAATCTTTTAGATGTTTTCGCTCCCTTTGGGAGATGTGTCTTTTTTCACTCTGTTCATTTTGTTCTTCACGCCATTTGCAAAAATGTCTCTGCTTATTTTCTATAATTTGCATCAAGAGATCCATTTGAAGGTTACGAAGAGTACAGAAGACATTCTTTTTTGGGTTACAAGTAGAAAATTTTGTTATTAACGATACGCACACGTGAATTAGAACAAAGGTCTTCCTAGTGCTCCTGCTCTTTTTGCTTTCTAAAATAAATTATTTTCAACAATGCTAGTCTGCGTGTGGTCAGAATTACTCTCTTTTTTTCAGGTACTTCACAGTTACGAGGAAAACATTTTAGAATAAATACGATACTTCACAGTTATGAGGAAAAGGTTTCAGAATAAATACGGTACTTCACAGTTACGAGGGAAAAAGTCTTAGAATGAAACTAAAACTTTTATTCTAAAATGTACAAGTTTGGACCTTTCAACAATAAGTAAAGGGTGTAGTTTATCACTAAAAAACTTTAGAGCTTTAATATTTCAAGGTGTACATAAAATTCGATCGTAAGGCAGACGATAAATATAAAAAAAGAAATATAATACTATAGCCAATACTAGGATTTTACAGCAGACAAGTCACTTTCCGTTAAGATTTGAAACTAATGTAATCTGATACTTGCACGCAGGTTTCTGATTTGTGTGCGTGTTTGTGTGTGTGTGTGGTTTTTAATCTACTTGCATTCTTATTCGTAAACGATGGAATAAACCCTGAATATTAAGATTTTAATTAGAACTTGTAGACTATAAATAATCCACTTTATAGCTGGAGAAGGTCAAAGTTACGCAAGCATTACCATTATAGTGTTCTCGGTGACAATCAACATGATAAATTCGCCTTTACTCAACGAAGTGCCAAGCAAAAGGTATTCGATATATTCCCTGGAGATCGTATCCAGATTAAATTGGCCACCATTCCAGAGATACTGAGATAATTCTGAAATGAACCCTCCCGAATTTCTGAAATTTCTTCGTTGACCTCTTTTCTTTTGGGATGGAGGACCATAGATTGTAGTCAGCAAAGAATGCAGGGGAATAATTTCGACCCAAAATGCACCGCCAATATCATTACGAATTCTTTCGTCTTCACTTATTTTCTATGTCTTTATTTATTTCTTGTCTTTAAACTATCAGGGATAATAGTAATTAAATAACTAATGTGCTCTGCACTTCACCTTCCTTTACAATGACAGAGATTGACGTGCCTGGTAATTTATTCATGTGATTCCATATTCATTCCATTATTAGCAACATTAACTTTTAAATACTCTCTCTCTCTCATATATATATATATATATATATATATTATATATATATATATATATATATATATATATATATATATAGAGAGAGAGAGAGAGACGAGAGAGAGAGAGAGAGAGAGAGAAGAGAGAGACGAGAGAGAGAGAGAAGGGGGTTTTATACTAATAAAACTAAATATCAACTTAAAATCTAGGCATGAATCGAAATTCAACATGCAATCGACATTCACTGTTCAGTATTTCATAAGACGAAATGATTGTATTGAAAGGCCATTTGGTTTTGCTACTAAACACGAATAATCATAAATAAAATTTAATACACCTGAACTGAATCATCTTCAAACAAGGAACAACACATTTCATCCAACAAAATTACAAATGACATCACAAACTTATAAATCATAGAAGTTATTCTTCTTATGCGAAGCAGCTTCAAGCAATACAATTATCTGACTAAATTAGGGCAAAATTTATTAGACTAAGTTAAGGATACATTTTGCGGTAGGAGAGTAATAAATGTCACATTTCTCTTAAACAAGAGAAAAACCCTTTGACGCCTCGTGTAATGCACTGCTATTTCTCACATTATTTTATCATAAATCTAGAAAATGACATCTATTGAACCCATGAGGAGATTGGAAAGTAATAGCAAGAACTATTTTTCCATGCAAGAAATATTCATACACGTGGAAGGTCATAAAGACTTTCCTGCCAGTGGTTGTTAAAAGGTAATATTTCAGTAGTATTCTCTCAAATGTACGCACGTACAAAAAAATTCACACACACACTAACTATGTTCTAACAACAAACAATAAGAAAGACCACGCACCAATAACTTTATTTTAGGCTATGTCATTTAAAAAAAAAGGGGGGGGGGCGTTACATCCTCTAATAATCTTTTCAATCGAATTGCTTTACTGTATTAGAAACAAAATTGTCATATTATTTTATGTAATTTTGCAAAATTTCCCCCATGGAAAAATGTTATTGCACGTGCAAATATACGAACAAGTTTAAAATAAGCGGACTGTTAATTTTGTAAGCTAGGCTATAAACGAGCACATAAATTATTTGCACCCTTTTCTAAAACAGCATTATGGAAGAGACTATCTTACACTGAGCTGTTAAAAACAACTTATCTCCTTTTGGCCTGGAATCAATTTTACACATTATATTTGCCCTGTTTTGTAAAGCTATTAATCACTGGCAGAACCAGATCTTACAAAAGAAAGAGGAAAATGGCCGAGTGGAAACAAATATAAACGTATAGCCATGGGAATATAGAGTTTAGGTCTAAGGCCAAGCACTGAGACCAACGAGGTCATTCAGCGCTGGAAAGGAAATGGAGAGTAGGTAAGTTTGAAAGGTGTAACAGGAGGCAAACCTCAAAGCAGTTACACCATGAAATGATTGTTAGGAGAAGGTGGATAGCAAGATGGACGCAAGACATGAACGGAGGTGCAGTAAAAGGAATGAAAGGGGTTGCAGCTAGGCCTTTATCAATGCCTACTGTACCCACTGAGGTGCACTGACGGCACTACCACCATTTATTCACAAGCTCTAAAACGTATTGTCTTAGTTTTGACGACAGGAAATGTAACAGCCATAATTTAATTATCAAAAGCAAATATGAACCATGAATGCAGATGCGAATAAACCAAAAAGTTTCCTAAGGACCCATTTCCTTAGTGTAAAGAAACGCGCAGCGTCCGCTCTCTTTCTCTCTTCTATTCATGAGATTAAAATGTCTCCCTTGAGAAGGGTCAGGTCTATGATGTTAATTTGATTACTCAACATTTTTATGTGGATACTGAGTGGGCTGCGAAGGAGGGGGGCGAGTGACGGTAAAGAATGGATTCAGTCGGAAAGAAGGCGGAGGGAATCTTAAGAAGCAGGAAAGATGTTATGAAGTTCTGTTAATCTTTAGATGAAGAATAGAAAGAGAGAATATTAAACAAAGTTATTCTTTGGATGAACAATAGAAAGAGAGAATATTAATCACAATTATTCTTTAGATGCAAAATATAGAGATTGAACTCAATTATTCTTTGGATAAAGAATAGAAAGAGAGCATATTAAACACAATTATTCTTTGGATTAAGAATAGAAAAAGAGATTTTTAATTACAATTTTTTTTAGATGAAGAATGGGGAGAGAGAATAATAAACTCAATTATTCTTTGGATGAAGAATAGAAAAAAATATATTTTTAATCACAATTATTCTTTTGATGAAGAATAAAAAGAGAGAATATTAACAAAATTATTCTTTGGATGAAGAATAGAAAGAGAGAAATTAAACTCAATTATTCTTTGATAAAGAATAGAAAGAGAGAATATTAGACTCAATTATTCTTTAGATGAAGAATAGAAAGAGAGAATATCAAAGAAAATTATTCTTTAGGTGAAAAATAGAGAGAATATTAATTACAAATACTCTTTAGATGAAAAATAGGAAGATAGATTATTAATCACAATTATTCTTTAAATGAAAAATAGAAAGAGAGAATATTAATTACAATTATTCTTTAGATGAAAAATAGGAATAGAGATTATTAATCAATTATTCTTTAGATGCAGAATAGAAAGAGAGATTATTAAACAATTATTCTTTAGATGAAGACTAGAGAGAGAGAATATTAATCACAAATATTCTTTAGATAAAGAATAGAAAGAGAATATTAAACATAATTATTCTTTGTAAGAACAAGAGAAAGAGAAAATATTAAACACACCAAAGGTAAGGTTTGAAAAATGATATTGAAAACAAAATCTATTCTCTCAAATTAAAGACGGAGAGAGAGAGAGAGAGAGAGAGAGAGAGAGAGAAGAGAACGGAGAGAGAGAGAGAGAGAGAGAGAGAGAGAGAGAGTCTTGAAAGCAGTGTTCACTGATCTGGTCTGTCGAGCAATCAGAGGTAACAAAGACATTGCCGTTTGTTGGGAATAAAACTAGCTCATTGTAAACAACTCTATCTCCAATTGAAAGAGTACGGTTGTTGCAATCGAATTAATTCACTTGAACTGACGTTAATTAATATTGTAAGAAAATCTTACGGAAGAATAGAAAATATTCAGCCCAATTTAATTAAAGCTTCAGTAGCTTAAATTAAAATGAAAAAAAAAACTGCCTTCGTGTTCGCAAAGCTTGAATCATATAACAGCAATGGAACGAGATCATTGCGCATTCCAAAGTTGAGTTACGAAGCTGCACAACTTCTTGAGGCAGTGAGGTATCGATGGCTGCAGTTTCCTGTACAGCCTCTACAGCTTATAATAATCAAGGGCACCCAAAATAGATCTATCCTTCGGCGGTCTCGAAACATTGACCACAGCCCGGTGGTGGCCTGTCTTATATCGTTGCCAGAAGCACGATCAAGGATAACTTTAACCTTAAATAAAATAAAAAATGATTGAGGCAGGAACCTGGTATGTTTGATCATTGGAGGATGGATGATCAACATACCAATTTGCAGCCCTCTAGCCTCAGTACTTTTTAAGATTTGAGGGCGGACCGAAAAAATACGGACGGACAGACAAAGTCGGCACAGTAGTTTTCTTTTCAGAAAACTAAAATTATATATAGGTAAAGAACTCAACCATAATAAAAGGACTTAACAAGACTGAGCTTATCACCATTTAACCTCAAAGGAAACACCCTCCAAAAATAAGAAAAATGTAGAGTGACCTTTCAGACTGTACGCGAATTGAAATTAAACTGAATAATAGATGAGTCTTTCTATTACATTGGTGGACAAATTAATTTCAATCGGGGCACAAACGTAGGAATTAAACGAGTAACATAAGAAATAATAAAAAATTTAGGAATTAAAACGAACTCAAAAGCCAAACGGCCTTAAACGAGAAACCAAACAGTTTCAGGTAAGGTATGGGAAGAACAAAAGCTGTGACACTGAAAGCTCTTGAAACCGTGTTTATTGAAATGTTCATGTTTTGCTCAACCGATCTACGCTTTTCCCCACACTTCACTTTTATTTCAGCACCAGAACTTTGCCAGTATGCCACACACATACAGAAATCAGTGATCCATTCATCGCCGTAAAAAAAAAAAAAAAAAAAAAAAAAATCAAGATCTTATATTTGTTTCCATCGAAAGTTGCGTTTTTTTTCTCAGCTTGCACAAAAAGAAGAAAGCCACTTCCTGGCTCTAGTAAACCGTATTAGAAACCAGCAAATGCTAAGGTTGAAGCGAAATCGACGGCCAATCTGATATCTATGCCAATGTGAAAAAAGCCTTTACTTGCTGAAGAAACTGATAATATCTCAATAAGAACTGGACAGGACCCAGCAACGCTTAAACAAAACAGATTTGAACACTATAATATATGAGTGTACTCTACAGAACATTGGAGCATTTAGATTCGAAACCACTACATAAAACATAAAACGGCCAGAAACGGCGACAATCTACCATTAGATGAAAACGTGGAATAGATAAAAAAATATGAAAATAATACAACAAGAAATAATTGGCCGGAAACCTTGGAAGGAGAGGTACACATGACGACCCTGGTTAACCCTCCTACACTGCTAATTATTTTTAAAGCATGGCCTGTATTCTGGGTGTGATGAACTTCTGTCTTGTAATGCGTATATTTAATAAAAACACAATGATCTCGCTAAAGTTATCAAGAATAAAAGCCTACTTACTTTTGGAAGAGTCCTGATGACAAAGTAACCTTTTGTGAAATTTCAAATTTCCCAATAATCATCAACTTTTGTCAGCAAAATATATTACCGGAATCTTTATAAATAGTCTATTTTTTCTTGTCATCAAATGGGGCTTCGACTCTCTCCAAGGAAAGCAATACTTTTGTTCTTCGTCTTACTGTAATTTGTTATGAGAATATTCCACAACGCAAAAAAAAAAAAAAAGTGTGACCGTTATAGCAAGACGAAATACAATGACAATACCTATCATCTGGCCATCGAAAATATAACTAGAATTCTGAAGTGTTTGTCACTGTTTTTAATGATGGAAAGAAATTCAACCATGTCGGGTCTAATTTCCTATTGGACAAATCCTTCTCTCCCCTTCTCTGTAATATTATTTAACTTTCGTTATCCGACCGTTTTATTTCTGATATTTTACATTTGCGTGCTGGTTATGCCTTTATGGCGTACACCTAGAAGCTTCGCATATGACAAAAACAAGGTCTGCTGACATCAACCTTATATAAAGTTTATTAAGCTGGGTTTTAATCTTCATAACCAACGCCTATCATTTGCAAATTTTATTTTTTCGTCTCTCCAATGAACGTGAAAAATGCATCCAATTAGTTTTAATGAGATAATATCTTCCTAACGTTCATAGGAACCTTGAGCCTGGATTAATTTGAGGCAAAAGTTTATCTGGAATCTCTCTGCAAAATCTTTGACAACAGAAGTAAAGTGAAACAATATATATTGTTCTCTAATTAAAATCAGCTGCACAACTCTGCAATACGTTTGCAACGAGTGTTCATACTTGCAGGTATCTGATCCGGAATAAAAACAGGGTTTTGGTTTTATTAATAAAAAAAAAAAAAAAAACAAGAATAGTAATCGGTCCGTATTGAGGTCTGAAAGCTAAACGATTATATACATACATACATACATACATACATATATCATATATAGTATATATATATATATATATATATATAATATATATATATATATATATATATATATATACACGCGCGCGCGCACACATGCACACACACACGCACGCACACACACATTGACGCGCACACATACACACACACACACATACACACACACACACATATATATATATATATATATATATATATATATATATATATATATATATATATATATATATATATATATATATATATATATATATATATATATATATATATATATATCCTATGTGTGTGTGTGCATGAAAAGCATAGTTATTTATTTCAAGTAGCGCTAAACCTTCACAAAACACTTTATTTCTTCAGCTTTTCTTTTCCTGTTAATAAAAACGCTTGCGTAAACATGTCTAGCTTCGTATTTCTCGAACACTGAAAAGATTTACAAGCAATTAAAAGCATTTGCCTCTAAAGCAAAACAAGTTGAAACTTTGTCCTGTCATAAAACAGAAAGAAAGTAAGAATAAACACGTGGCATCTTTAATAGAGTATGATGGAATGCCGGAATCCTTCTCTGAAGGAAATGAATACTTAAGACCAAACTTCTTAGAAGGTATTAGAGAAAAGAATAAAAATTGCAAAAGTTGTTACAAAGGATTTCAACTTTAGCTTTATTTTCATGAGTTTTTCCGTTGTCTTAATTTTAAAATTTATCATCATTTGCATGTAATGGCGTGTCTTAGCCTTTGTTTGTCATACCTTTTGTTTTCGCAATATCTTAATATTTTGCCTTTCTTCGGGCATTGTTCTTAACAGATATGTAACTTGTCGTGGAGGGAGGTGGGGTGGGGGGTGGGGGGAGGAAAAAAGGGAGGGTGGGAGGGGGGTCGGGGAAGGGAAGGGTGGGGGTTCGTTATCATAACCTCAGAATAATAATTCTAACTAATTATTTAAATTTTTAAAATTTATTTCGGCGACTCCCAAAGTGGTGGTTGCTAAAACCATTGCATTCTTCCCATGGTCTGGCAGTTCTCTCTCACCGTGGTTAAAATATTCTTAACATTATGTCAAATTGTTGACTAATGCAGAAGCAAACACTGATGCCAGTACTCAACTACTGTTGTTAACTGTAGGCATTAATGTCTGATATTTCTTTCTACGTTACAGCTGAAATATGTGTAAACTGAATGAAGTGTTCAAGGGCAGTCACTGCAACAATGATGAATTTCCCTGGGCAATCTTCATTTATACTGGATCATCCGGATTATAGATGAATAGCCCATTAAATTAACGGAACAATCACTCTCAAAAGTCCAAACGAGAGAGCAAACTGAGAGGAGAGAGGAGAGACCGAGAGATTGGACGAGAGAGAGAGAGAGAGAGAGAGAGAGTCTTACCACAATCAACTATTTGCTCTTCGTTCAGGTTTCCTACTCAATTTCATTATCAACTTCACTTGCATCTCGCGGTAAAGTTTGTATTGCTTGTTTATATCACAGGATGCTTAATGTAATAAGCAATATATTTTAAGAGGCAAACTTTTGTTCTCCACTTCATGAGCCGTGCAGTGTAGATTATTATGTTTTTATTTCAGCAGATGAAACCTATTCATACGGAACAAGCACACAGGGACAGCTGACTTGAAATTCAAGCTCCCAAAGACTGTTGGTTTCAACCTCCCACCGCAGACCCAACACTGCAGCAATAACCGATCATGGTACAGAGCCAGGGATTTTTCAGTGTCCAAGAGGTCTCCAAAGGAAAACCAGCCTTCACAGAGGGACAAGTTATAAGAAAAGGTGATAAATAAATGGATAAAGGGGAATAGGAAATTAAACAGTTACACCATAATTCAATAGACGTCAGTAGAGAGTAGGAATGATTTTGCTCCTCGCATAAGCATTTGGAGATCACAAGATTCACAACAGGACAGGGAAAACTCTTCTACACCTTAGTTGTAGCCAATAAAAAACTCGCTTAAGTATTTGGAGATCACAAGATTCACAACAGGACAGGGAAAACTTCTACACTTTAGCTGTAGTCAAGAAAAAACTCGCTTAAGTATTTGGAGATCACAAGATTCACAACAGGACAGGGAAAACTCTTCTACACTTTAGTTGCAGTCAAGAAAAAACTCGCTTAAGCATTTGGAGATCACAAGATTCACAACAGGACAGGGAAGACTATTCTACACCTTAGTTGTAACAAAAAAAAAAAAAAAAAAAAAAAAAAAAAAAACAAAAAAAAAAAAAAAAAAAAAAAAAAAAAAAAAAACTCCTAGCATACAGAGAAGTATTACATTTGATACTAGACAACAAAACACTGTTTGCAGGACTATTCTGCCTAACATTACGAGCAAAAACAACTAAGTCAGGTAAATAAGGATGTTTGACGTTGTAGAACATTTTGTGGAACAAACCTTACTTTACTTTGTGTTAAATAACCGCCAAATATAATCACGACTTAAACATAGGTATATATTACACACACACACACACACACACACACACACACACACACACACACACACATATATATATATATATAATATATAAATATAAATAACACACATATAAATGCGTTTGTTGTCGTTTCTAGAAAACTTAAAATTTAAGGAGGAACAGGATAGCCAGAAGACGTGGTAATATTGCAGACATTACTATTTTCTTTAAAATAAAATAAAAGCACAGACGAGCTTACGGGAATACATCACTATTCCCATAATCAGGGTCGCTTATCTATAAAATAATACAAAAAAAAGAGAAACAGTAAGAAAACTATACAGATTGACTTTATCTAAAATATTACAACACTTTAAATAAATTATATAAAGTAAAACAGGAACATAAAATCCTAAGTTAACTGTAAATCACAACTGGGCGAGTTAGAAAACTGCTAATGAAAGAGGGTGAAGGGGTATGGGTAAGAGAGAGAGAGAGAGAGAGAGAGAGAGAGAGAGAGAGAGAGAGGCGGATAAAGAGTTTATATATATATATATATATATATATATATATATACTATATATATATATATATATTATATATATATATATATATATATATCATTCAAGCTACAAATGTCCTTTAATATCTAATTCTCTCTACCTCGGAATTGATATATTTTTTCATATATGTACCGAAGGGGAATTTTTAGTCGATAATAATTTCGTCCCCTCATGGGATCAAACCACCTTCCGTCCAACGAACAGGCACGAAATCAGGACCGACATTGACGTTCGTTACCGATTCGGCTAACAGTGAGGCATAAGTTTATATCGATTCTGACCTTACAAATCACCGTCGAACTCGGATTTTTCGTAATTTGAATCGATATGAAACCCCCTCTACCATGTTAGCCAATTCGAATGTTGACGCACGTAGCCTAATTATGAATAATTATCACATCACCGTGATGTGATGTGATAATTATTCATATATATATATATATATATATATATACTATATATATATATATATATACATACATCAAAAGGTGCGAACATGTAGACATCAGAGGGTTACCGAAACTCAGAAGATCAATTAACGAGTTTATTATGATACGTTTCATCAGTCTGTAATGTAAAATCAATTAACATTTATAAAAAATATATAATTAAAGTTTATATGCTATTTTAAAATGGAAAACATAAAATACTTACAAGGTGACATTAAAATTGAAGAAATTTAGGATTAAAAAGGAATATTGACCTTAATAAAGCGAAGGACAAGAAAGGAATGGCTGTAGGACCGTCGTTTGTCCAGCCATTCCTTTCTTGTCCTTGTCACCTTGTAAATAATTTGAGTATTTTAGCTTTTAACAATAATTTTTCTGAATAACCTTAGAATATTATGTTTTCCTTTTTAAAATAGCATGTAAAATTTAATTATATATTTTTTATAAATGTGAATTGATTTTACATTACAGACTGATGCAACCCAGCATATCCAATATATAACGACACTTGAGTGTTTACGTATCAAGCACCTCGTTCCTTCCCTCATTCTAGTCAATCCTCTACTCAGCTTTTCTTGGCGTAGTCGAGATCTAGGCAAACGACGCGTCCTTTCTTGTCCTTCGCTTTATTAAGGTTAATATTCCTTTTTAATCCTAAATTTCTTCAATTTTAATGTCACCTTGTAATAATTTTAATATTTTTAGCTTTTAACAATAATTTTTATGAATAACTTTAGTATTTTATGTTTTCCTTTTTAAAATAGCATGTAAACTTTAATTATACATTTTTTATAAATGTGGATTGATTTTACATTACAGACTGATAATGTGTCAGGATGACACGAAACGTATCATAATAAACTCCTTAATTGATCTTCAGAATTTCGGTAACCCTCTGATGTCTATATACATATTACATATACATATACATATATATATATATATATATATATATATATATTATATATATATATAGATATATATATATATATATTTGTAAACATGAATTCTGGAGAAGAACCCATTGTCACGCTGTCTGAGTAAAGCTCCCTTTTATGTAGCGTGAAGGATGATTCTCCGGTCTAAGCGGAAATCGCTGTACCGTACAAAAATAGAATGGAAGAGGATTTATACTTGGCGCCAATATCCAATTCAATGGCAAGAAAACTCGATCATATATCAGAAATAATGAGGGTACTGTCATTCTCCGAAAAATTTACATATTTTAGTACCAAATAAACTTCTTTTTTTATCGAGTGCTGTAAAAAATGTTCTTTCCCATCGAGTATAACGGTTCGGTCTCCTTAATAATAATAATAATAATAATAATAATAATAATAATAATAAATAATAATAATAATAATAAATAATCTTCCAGGGCGACTCACTGTCCCACTACTCTTCGTAGTAGCCATGATTCCCATGACAAAAGTACTACAGAAAGATGGATGCCGGGTACCAACTCAAGAAAAGAGGCAACAAAATCAACCATCTGATGTTCATGGACGACATCAAGCTGTATGGTAAGAGCATCAAGGAAATAGATACCCTAATCCAGACTGTAAGGATTGTATCTGGGGACATCAGAATGGAGTTGGAATAGAAAAATGCGCCTTAGTCAACATACAAAAAGGCAAGTAACGAGAACTGAAGGGATAAAGCTACCAGATGGGAGCAACATCAAACACATAGATGAGACAGGATACAAAATACTTGGAATAAGTGAAGGAGGAGATATAAAACACCAAGAGATGAAGGACACAATCCAGAAGTATATGCAGAGACTCAAGGCGATACTCAAGTCAAAACTCAACGCCGGAAATATGATAAAAGCCATAAACACATGGGCAGTGCCAGTAATCAGATACAGCGCAGGAATAGTGGAATGGACGAAGGCAGAACTCCGCAGCATAGATCAGAAAACCAGGAAACAAATGACAATACACAAGGCACTACACCCAAGAGCAAATACGGACAGACTATACATAACACGAAAGGAAGGAGGGAGAGGACTACTAAGTATAGAGGACTGCGTCAACATTGAAACAGAGCACTGGGGCAATATCTGAAAACCAGTGAAGACGAGTGGCTAAAGAGTGCATGGGAAGAAGGACTAATAAAAGTAGACGAAGACCCAGAAATATACAGAGACAGGAGAAAGACAGAAAGAACAGAGGACTGGCACAACAAGCCAATGCACGGACAATACATGAGACAGACTAAAGAACTAGCCAGCGATGACAATTGGCAATGGCTACAGAGGGGAGAGCTAAAGAAGGAAACTGAAGGAATGATAACAGCGGCACAAGATCAGGCCCTAAGAACCAGATATGTTCAAAGTACGATAGACGGAAATAACATCTCTCCCATATGTAGGAAGTGCAATACGAAAAATGAAACCATAACCACATAGCAAGTGAATGTCCGGCACTTGCACAGAACCAGTACAAAAAGAGGCATGATTCAGTGGCAAAAGCCCTCCACTGGAGCCTGTGCAAGAAACATCAGCTACCTTGCAGTAATAAGTGGTACGAGCACATACCTGAGGGAGTGATAGAAAACGATCAGGCAAAGATCCTCTGGGACTATGGTATCAGAACGGATAGGGTGATACGTGCAAATAGACCAGACGTGACGTTGATTGACAAAGTCAAGAAGAAAGTATCACTCATTGATGTCGCAATACCATGGGACACCAGAGTTGAAGAGAAAGAGAGGGAAAAAATGGATAAGTATCAAGATCTGAAAATAGAAATAAGAAGGATATGGGATATGCCAGTGGAAATCGTACCCATAATCATAGGAGCACTAGGCACGATCCCAAGATCCCTGAAAAGGAATCCTAGAAAAACTAGAGGCTGAAGTTAGCTCAGGTCTCATGCCAGAAGAGTGTGATCCTAGAAACGGCACACATAGTAAGAAAAGTGATGGACTCCTAAGGAGGCAGGATGCAACCCGGAACCCCACACTATAAATACCACCCAGTCGAATTGGAGGACTGTGATAGAGCAAAAAAAAAAAAAAAAAAAAAAAAAAAAAAAAAAAAAAAAAAAAAAAAAATAATAATAATAATAATAATAATAATAATAATAATAATAAATAATAATAATAATAATTACTCACAATAATAATAATGTAGCTGTTTCGTCGGCATTTAATTTATATAGATCTTCTCAATTCTTATTAAGACGAACGGAGAAGATTCTATATAAATTAAATGCCATTTGAAACAGCTATAATATTCAATGCTACTGCCCTCAGAGAAGGCCTCCTTCCTAATAATAATAATAATAATAATAATAATAATAATAATAATAATAATATTATAGTATAGTATAGTATATTTGTTTGTCCTTATTTGTTACAAATTCATAGTATAAGCAGAAAATTCGCCGAAGCAATTTAATGCTTATATGGCGATAACATAAGGCAAGTTTACTGGTTTTTCATAAAAGTTATACAGACTTACAAGCTAAAACAGAGACATAAAAATACATGGGTCGAGCCTATTTTGACAAAGGGTCATAATACTAAGTAAGATATAATACTAAGTAAGCCATTAAAATACAAAAGAAGGCAAGTCCAGCTTGCAACACAAAAAGCATTCATACAAATGCCAATAAAATAACACACACGTCCAGCTTGTGTTCCAAGGAATAAAAAATACCTGGGTAACTAAAAGGAGTCTTTAAAAAGCACAGTTCAACACCCCTTAAAATACCTACTGTTGTGCAAGTAACAGTTTTTTGTAATTTCTGAGAGAAACATAAAAGGAATCTTCTAAAAGTTTTCTGTCAAGTTCATTGTTAAGCCCAATCAGCTGATAGTGGAGGAATCTCCTTTCAACCTCCGTACGTATGATAGGTGTATGATAACCACGGCCCCTAGTAGCATATTCATGGGAACTCAAGTTGGGGCGTAACAAAAGATCATAAAAGTAAGGCAGCTCACCCATAAGCAGTCTTCTCAAGAACTTGAATAAGCTTAGTTTATACAGGCTACTTATGTTTAGTATTTGCAAACATGTATATAGCTCCGATGTGCCCATCACCGGTCTTCCATCCTCATATCTGACTCCCAGAATTATTCTTAGCAAGTTGTTGACACGTACCTTCAATCTCTTAAGCACAGTAACAGGTGCCGAGCCCCATATTAAGAGGTGGTTATTTCAAGTAGGGGAGCACTAGAGCATAATATGTTTAAGCAATATGTCAGTCGGCACGAAATCACGAGTACTAATAATTGCTCCAGTTATACGGCTGACATTAAGTGAGACATTTGTTAATGTGTTTTTGTATATGTCAAGGTATTAGTGATAGTCCAAGCCTAGGTATTTGAAGTCCGTTACCACCATTCAATAATGCCACAGCGAAAGATAGGGCGGGAAGTTCTTGGGGAGACCTGGTCAGGACAACATCAACTTACTCTTACTAGTATTAGGAGTTAGCATATTTGCTTTTAAGTATACCTCAAGTTCATTAAACAAATTCCTAACTTTATTCATAAGCTCGGTGAATGAATGGGATAAACCAACAGAAAAGCAGCATCATCCGCAAATAAATTGTTTCGTTTTTCCTGCACTGCATTAGGTAGGTCATTTATAAATATATTAAAACAAAGAGGACCAAGTATAGACCCTTGAGGCACACCCACATGTAATCACTTTAAACATCAGATCAACACCATTTACGCTTACAAACTGCCTTCTGTTAGCAAAGTATGATCTTAGGTATAGATGAAATTGGCCACGAAACCCATAATGCTGTAGTTTATTCCAAAAGTATTTTGTGTGACACAGTGTCAAATGCCTTTCTCAAGTCAAGGAAGAAGCAGACACAGAAACTCTTCTCTTGATAAGCCTTTGTTGCAATAGAGAGAAATTTAATAATGGCCTGTGTAGTACTTCTAATTCTTGCGGAAGCCATATTGAGAATTATTAAGAATAGAGTACTTTTCAATGAAGCTGTTCATTCTGTCCTAGAGTTAACCTTTCAAAGATTTTTGAAACCACGGGTAAAACTGATATGGGCCTATAATTATCAATGATACTTTCTAATCCAGACTTATATACAGGAGTAACTCTTGCAACCTTATGTCGACTAGGAAATTCAGGCTGCATAATGGACATATTATAGAGCATTGCATAATGGGAAGCAAATACATTACAGCTATCCTTCAATATTAACGGCGTTATGTCACAAATTTTATTGCCTTTATTTTTTAAACTTCTGATAACGTGTGCCACCTCTACATGATCAGTCGGCCTTAAGTAACACGTTGTCATTATTGGAGGGGTATGGTAGGTAGTTACAAGCAGTGGTTCTAAATTACCCACAAGGGAGGCAGCAGCATTTATAAAATATTATTGACATAGTTGACCAATCCAAACCAGTCAAAATCCCATCAGGTGTCTGGATATATTCCAGGCTGGCAGCTTTTTTAGTTTTTATAAGACTATTAATAATTAACCACAGTTTCGAAGTATCATTTCCAGCATCTTAATTTACTATAATAGTATACTCGTTTGGCCAGTCTAATTGCTTTTGTTAGCATATTTCTATATTGAGTATAGGCCAACTTCTCAATCTTACCTTTCAAGTACAATTTATATAACCTGGACATTTAGCAATACAAGATTTCAGAATAGGTGTCATCCATGGAGCTGGCTCGATCAGTTTGGGTAAGGATTTTTTAAGAGGGATGAGCTCTCATAAAGTTTAAAAACACCAGCAAAGTAAGATTCATACACAGTATCAAAACTACCACTACGAACAAACTCACGAGGATTAAAATTAGACACAAGAAACCTAAAAGTCGTCAAAGCTCCTCTTGCTAAACGATCTCCTCACCTGAGCAACCCTATCTATAAGTTGGTTAGCAAAAGGCTTAAATGAAGCCATAACAATAAAATGGTCTGTAAGATCATAAGGGATAAACGTAAGTGTTATTCACATTATCAATATTAATAACCTCCAAATATGGTCCAATAGGCTGAACCTTGTTAAAACACTATCGATGTTTATTTTGGTGGGTATTGTAACCAATGGCGTAAAGCCAAAAAAACAATTTCAAACATACCATTAATAAAAATTATCAATATATCCGAAATTTACCCATATTAAGCAGATTGATATTATAATCACCGCATGCTATCACTTTCTTGTACTTTAGCAAGTAAATCTCTCAAGAAGGATAAGTAATTAGAGACAAACGCATTGTTATTCTCAGGGGAGGAAGTAGGGGGATGGTAGAGAGCAGAGCAGACAACGTCAACACTGTTAAAGTTGAGTACAACTGTTAAGACCTCGAAGAGGTCATTTAACAAACGAGAAATTTTCTAAAATTTTCGCCCGTATGCCATATTTTATAAATATCTTCACTCCTCCACCATAATGGTTTCGATATATATCATGAGAGTAAAATCCAGGAATTACATAATTTACGTCTATATCAGGAGATAACCAAGTTTCAGTAAAGATTACACATGAAAACAGGGTTAACAGGTTAGCAAAATGTGACACAAAATGCATAATGCATAATAATAATGCAAAATGTGACACAAAATGCATAATGCATAATAATAATAATAATAATAATAATAATAATAATAATAATAATAATAATAATAATAATAATAATAATAATAATAATAATAATAATAATAATAATAATAATACGCCACTTCTGTTGTCTTATCAATAAATTAGTATTTTTATAAGACATTTCCTTAACCATAATATGAACATCGGCCAGCTATTAGCGAATATCAGCCCTGATGAGAAAAGAATAATAAGAAGAATTGAAAAGACCATATATAAAATCAATTCCACTAATGCTGCCATCCTCTTTAACAAAACATGTTTGAGAGAGGGTCTCCTACCTTCAAATAATAATGATAATAATAATCTCTACCATTTACAGTAAAGCAGAAAGTTTTTCATATCCCGAAAATAAAAATTTTCCAAGCTCTGACGTTCCTTTCTACAACTAAGGAATCTTATAATATAATTCAGCCTTTAATGTTCGTTAAATTGTTATACAGGAAGAATAAAAGCGTGAGCATGGTGCAGTTGCCAAGCTGTCTGGACGTCTAATGAATTTAGCAAAGAAGAAAAGTTATCTCGGAGTTTCAGAAACTAAGATCAAACTTTTTTTTTTCCTTTGAGCGGGATTTTGAGATTGGGAACATACGCACTGTGTCTACATCAGGATTACTTCCAAGACAAAACTGGAATGGGAAGATTCAGAATCCTTTCTAAATGGTTTTCTTGCATTAAATATCAATATTGAGAAGGCTAACAAAGAGAACAGGACAGGGGAGGGAAATAATAGTGAAAAGGAACTCTATTAACTGCGATATTTACTGAAGCCATTGTGAAAGGAGCTACAAAAAATTGTTGGAAAATGTTTTGGGATACTTTTTGTACAAAAAAAAGGTTCAAGGAAAAAAAGAAAGTGAATGGGGTCATAAATGACCAACAAGAAAATGTATGAGGAAAGAGTCTTTGGTGAAGGAGGGTACTTAACGATATATATATATATATATATATATATATATATATATATATTATATATATATATATATATGTATGTATGTAATATATACATACATAGTAACACAAAACAAAAAAGGAAATAAGAGTTTACGTAATAATCTATAAACGAAACAAATGAGGTGTCCAAGATAGCTGAATTAAAGAGAACAATAATAAAAGCACGAGATAAAAAGATGAACGTTCCAAAACTCAATGAATTAAGAATCAAGGCTTCAGAAAGAACAACCCCCCTAACCAAAAAAAAGCCAC
>NC_061108.1:108819678-108832178 GCF_015104395.2 Macrobrachium nipponense
AAAAGCGACGATCTTTCTGGTGTAAAACGTGAAATTAAATATTTTCTTCCCCTCCATGTATCTTTCACACTAACCAGAAAATATTGTGTTAATCACATGCAGATTTAAGAATATATACATGCTGTGAAGGAACTTGTTTCTTTCAACTGCATACTCACAGCCTGTAATAGCTTAGAGAGAGAGAGAGAGAGAGAGAGAGAGAGAGAGAGAGAGAGAGAGAGAGAATGTAAGTTTAGTTGAGACGTTGTTGTATATAATCTTGACTGACTGTTGGCGTAATAACGTATTCATATTGCTCACTGCACTTTCTGACTGCAGTATGTAGCTTAAGAAAAACAGTTGTTTGAGTTTGATGCTCACTAACACTGTACACTAAACCGCACGCACAAACACACACACACCTACATATATATATATATATATATATATATATATATATATATATATATATATATATTATATATATATACATTTAATATATATAATAATATATATATATATATATATAGTATATATATATATTATATAAAATATATATATATATATATAATATATGAATATATATATATATTAATATATATATATATATATTATATCAGATATAATATAATATATATATATAATATAATATATAAAATATATATATATATATATATAATATATATATTATATTATATATATATATATTATATATATATATATAGATATAATATATATATATATATATATATATATATATATATATAGATATGATCAAGAAATCAAGGCCGATCCAATGAGTTATCTTTATCTGTTTAGTATTATTTTGACAGCTTTTTTTATTATTATCAAATTATTATTTTCATACTAAAATACTTGTAATTTGTTATTTATCGGCTACTTCAACTTCACTTTACCCGTTATCTCTAAGCTAAAATACCTTTATCGGTAATATTTTTCGACTTTATAACTAGTATGTAAACGTCACAAATAACTTTTTTTTTTTGCTATAAAAAATATTATTAGTTTTTACTTGTTCATACCGTTTTCCACTTTCCTCAACTTTACCCTCCACGAAAAGTCCATTAAGGTACTGTAATCTTTTCCGGGTTCGCAATACGTCTCTTTTTAATACCCTTTGGGTATATAATTCACTGGAATCATGTTCCTGGAACAATATTAAAGAGGACATTACTAGTTGCAGAGCTCTGAATCATGAATACTTTTGAGCTGGTCATTACAGTTGTTCATATGCAGTATTGGAAACGTTCCAATGTCAATGCTGATAAATAGCCATAAAACTGCTTTTGAGAAATTGAATTTTATTTGTCAATATTGATAAATGCTTACAAAAGTGCTCGTTTTAACAGAAACTTTTATAAAGTATATCTTCATCACTCTTCGCGAAAAAGCTTCATGGGATATAAGCCTGTTCTTGTAATTGCCAGTCTAAATTATTACTTTTGAAAGCATAACACAACACTCCTTGTCAAATCAAACAATGTTGCTTGATTGTTACTAGCCACCTTTTGCCATTTATTTCCAACTTGTATCATCCAGACTTGTAGCTCCAAAGAATTTATTTTAAATTTCTTAGTGGTAATTATTTTAAACAATTAAAAAAACATTGCCTTTTGCATTGTCAATCACCGACTCGGTATCATTGTTTATTAAAAAAAATGCTTCATAAAAATCCATTTACGGGAAAAGTGATAGAGGAGGAATCTTTTTCTCCAGCCTGATCACGTAAAACTTAAAGCAGACAGACTCTCTCATGAGAACAGTTTAGTCAAATTGCATAGCATAATAGTATATAACACTGCTCAAAATTCTTCCATTTTTGTAAGCGAAAAAACAGCTAAAATAATCCATGACGATACAATACGGGAAAATGAGATTAACAAGATCCTCATTTAGTTTAATTTTTAAAATACCATTCCATGAATATTCAGTCGAAAGTGTACCGAGTAAAATACCACTAACATGTACAATTTAGATATTTCACAAGAGAATGTAAAAAGAAGTTGCTGGTTCTGTCCAATGCTATAATCAACAATAGTCATCCCATGTTTTTAAGGCTATGGAACGAAGGTGGAGTGATCAAGAATGATGGGGAAGATGGAAAAGTCAGTAAACTTCCTTCATGAGAGTTCATGTACTCACGTTACTCCAATTTACGGATGAAAGAGGAGTTATGAGCATGGCGATCTTGAAAGCATGCAACGACGCTCAACGCTCAGGGGTTACAATATTGACCAAAAATAAGGACAAGAGGTCTATTTTGTTAAAGGTAGTAAAAAACAAAAGTGCTGATATTTCTTTCAAATGTGCTGATATTTCTGTCATTCTTCTTGTTTCATTTAAGCCAAGGGTAGATATGGGCAGTAGAATGTCAGCACTATCCCTGCATTAAAGACAAAAAGTCCTAAACCCCCACCAGTTCTCAGAATGAAGTTGACAGGGAATGTCCCTCAAATATCGACCATAAAAAGGACATAAAAGAGAGAGAGAGAGAGAGAGAGGAGAGAGAGAGAGAGAGAGAGAGAGAGAGAGAGTTGAGCAGATAAGCAAAGAGACAAATCCCCCAACATCCAGTTTTAACCAAATTCATCGGATTATCAAAAGGACGTCCAAAGCGAAGCGGATGAACGACAAATGCCTGAAATCTCTTTTGGAAAAATCTTCTGTGAAAATATTAGGTGCGGTCTCTTTGCTTTTCCCCAAAATAGATGAAGAGAATTAGGAGGGTGGTCGCCAGGCTACAGCGTTGAGTGAATACCGAATGCATTCATTTTTTGTTTACGCCATATAAGCATTTGAGTCAGGTAGTCACAAGCTAACGCGGATGAGTCACTCAAGACTTTGTGACCTATTTCCATCTTCACCAGACACGTAAAATCCGCCTGTTCTATGGACATGTGCGTTTATGTACTAAGTATCTGATATTCTTTATTGTCTACCCATCCAAGTACTGACCAGGACCATGACTACCAAGCTTCAAATATCGAGAGAAGTCAGCATAGTATCCCTATTATCTAAAGTATTATTTGAGATAACTAAGGAGGGAAGAAGTGTCCGTTATGAAGGAAATTCACGTTTCAAGTAACTGAAGTCAGATTTTACTTCTGCGTTAGGGGCAGGTGTGATTCAGGAAAATCTCATATAAATAAATAGAATTCATACATTACTCGTGACCCCATGCCAATGAAGTTAAGGAATGATAGGGAGTTGCAGCTATGGTCGGCACATGTGATTTAGAAAAAATCTAATGTAAATAACTGAAATTCATACATTACTCATGACCCCATGCTAATCAAGTAAGGTTTTGTAAAGGTGAAGAGAGTCAGTCATAATAAAGTTTTATTCATTAATAAAAAATGGTGATTATTAATTACTTTTTAATAGTGAAACCTATTGCAGAAAGTGCACTGGTTACAGAGCTGTAAAGAGAAAGACACCAGATAAAAAAAAACATATGACCTAGGTATTTGAGAAAAAGTTAAATAACAAATAGAGTTATAGTATCACATTGAAGGCGCCTTCTCCACATTGTAGTGCTATAAAGAAAGCAGGTTCATTACTAAAGTACATAAACCAATTCCGTGAAAAAATGGGAAAAGAAAACAACAGATTTCTGAAAATTGGTAACGTTAAACATTACTTTTTTTTCCAAAGATATTGTGTGGAAGCCTCGAGCTTGACAGTCGATGGCTTAGGTTTTTTGTAGTACTTCCTGTGCTCCTCAGAGTTTCCTGAATCTTTCAGTCTTATTCCTTTCAAGTAGTTAATCCATTGCCTCCCCTTTGTTGCAGTTGCTATAAGGTTAGCTCACAGGTTGTGGTTTGAAGCGTAAAGTAATCATTAACCAGAGATATTCTCGTCAAACAATGGGTTGTGAAAGAACACGAAGAAACCCGTTATTTAAGCGTGATGGTGAGTTTCTAAAACAAGAAATAGGTATGTCACATGAGGGACAAGCAACAAAAGGAAATATAAATGCATTTATGTAAATGCAAATTATGCCGAAATGCCCTACAAGATGAGAGAAATACTGGAAGACGAATGAGTCTTTGCTACTTACCTTTAATTAACTGATGAAACTTGAACCTACTCCTCGTCTGAATAACGCTCACTAAAGCCACTTTTAACATTGCCTTTTGCAATACAGCCAAGAAAAGGATGTTGGCAAACTGTATACGCTTTGACTTTTCTCCAGCAAATATTTAACTTCATTGTAATTCGTAGAATGTAATAGTCACATATAGACACAAGTAAGGGTTTGTGAAGAAGAGGGTAATCACTTAATCAGCTGAACGTTAAACGAACTATCACATCTTATGTTTAGAGCGTCAGGAGACTAGTCTTGCGAGTACATATTGCTCAAAATGAAGAGAAAAAAAAAGTCCCTCTCACAATGCAAGCATTTGTTCATAGTATTTTTAAAACCAGAAAAAGAAAAGGAAAACATAGTGAATTTTACTTAATAAAGTCACGATTATGTATGTTTGGGAGATACCAAAAATAATCATGTAAAAATGTAAGTTTCATTTATAATCAAAACAAAACAGACTTTTAATATTTTGGAAGGGTAAGGAAAATGTTCCTGGAAATTTGTGGATATTCCCTGTTGATATTCCTTTTCCTCGATGTGTGACCAGAGATAGCAGACCAGAAACTGGAGTTGACAAAGAATAAAGGGAAGATATAAAGGCGAAGTAAATCGCCAATATTGGTGAATACTTTTTCTACTTTCCCTTTTTCGTTTTTGTCACGAAAGTTTTCAATTGGTTTAATATTAACTCAATATTGCAATTCAATATCGTCAGTATTACTTTAGCCCAAAATCTCGGGAATTATTATAAAAAATATTACCATTATATTATTATAGTTGCTGTTGTTACTTACGAAGACCGAACTTTACTATCGTTTAAAGGCGCCTAAATTACCCATCACAAAACAGAAGGACAAATTCAAATAGAAAACAGAAAAAATAAGAATCATAACAGGTTCATCTAAGTATGGAAATAATTGTCTGTTAGTTGACTGATTAATCAGATCTAAAAGGCTATAATGTACTGTAAAGGCAAATGTTCAAGAATTTCCTTAAAAATTTAACTTGTATGGTGTGCCCTCTTGTTATACGCTTTAGATTAATATATATATATATGTATGTATATGTGTGTGTGTGTGTGTGTGTGTGTTTGTTTCACTTAGTGTGCAGTATTAGTGACTATCAACTCGGAGCCATTGTTTTTCTTAAGCTACGTACTGCAGTCAGAAAGTCCAGTTATCATTATGAATAAAATATTACGCCAACAGTCAGTCAAGAATGCATACAACATCTAAACAAAATTTGCATTCTCTCTCTCTCTCTCTCTCTCTCTCTCTCTCTCTCTCTCTCTCTCTCTCTCGGTAATTTAACGATCGTAATAGATTGTCGAAATCTGTGAAATTTAAATCTTAAAGTCACAAAGAAGACGAATATTCTCAAGGGACAGAGTACCAGAATAAATCACTTCGGTTGATGCATGAAAAAAAAGAAGAAAAAAAAAACAGAAACGAAAATAAGAAAATGGTCATCCCAAAAGCCCCTCTTCAAATATTTTCTTTAATTAGAAGATACAATTCAGCGACACGTGAACAACGCATCAGGGAAAAACTCAGCTGTTATTGAATTTCCTTTGATCTCTGAGGACAGAGAGGAGACAAAGGATTGTCTTGTACATTTAACTTCAGGGCTAGGATGTCAATGAATTATAGTTTTTCCCAACTTTTATACATATTTACTTCTAATCATACACTGTTCCCCTTTGAAAGGGGTGGGGTTAAAGTGTACAATTTTTGGTTTCTTCAGTAAGTCTCCAAGCGATGAAGTCGCTCTACCCTTATGTTAAATCGCTGAACTGCAACTTGGAGTAAAATTTAATTCTCATTTGTTATGCATAATCGAGCTTAGACCAACGATATTAATCTAGAATTTCCGAACATTTAATAAACTCTTCCATGATCATCTTGTTGCGAAAACGAATAAGTTCTCATATAAACCTTTAGCTGCTCTAATATATTAACTTATTTGCATTGCCAATCTAGTTTTCAGCATGTTATAATTATGCTTATTATGTTTAGAATGAGATGCATTTTATCGCTCATAAAATGTGATAAACCACACATAATTTTCTGTTATCGTCGCCTTAATCCGTACAGCAGTAGAGGTGAAACGACTTCAACATTTATGTTATGTTTAACAGGAATTCGAGAACACTTTCCATTCCAGTAGATTTAAATCTTTAGATTTTATTAATTAATTTTTGCTGGGCGTTATTTCCATACCTGGATATGTCTAGCTATGATAGTTTCTTCTGCTTATTTCTTCTTGTTTCCTGTTCTAGAATATATCCTTCTGCTACAAAATATAGTCTTTATAGGCAATAATAATAATAATAATAATAATAATAATAATAATAATAATAATAATAATAATAATTAAGTTTTTGCCTTGAAATATTGCAATATCAAATTCACTGTTAGTTTTCATAACAAAACGAGGAAGGGAGAGCAGAAAAAGTGATCACCAATATTGGCGATTTACTTGGGCTTTATATCATCCCTTTATTGTTTGTCGACTCCAGTTTCTGGTCTGCTATCTCTGGTCACACAGCGAGGAGAAGGAATGTCAACAGGGAATATCCACAAATATCCAGGAACATTTTCATTATTTGTCCCATTTATTAAAAGACCCTTTTCCATGACCGGAAAATACGTGAGTGTCTGTCTTGTTCTGATTAGAAGGGAAATAGTTATACGTTCACATGAGTGATTTTGGCATTTTCCTAATATCCTCTTTTATTTGTTGCTATACCTTCCAAAACTCTTTTTCTCTCTGTTGATATTTTTCGTTTTTAAAGGTACTGCGAACAAATGGTTACTTTGGCATCTGGAAACGTTTTCTTCATTTGTATTAATCTTTACTCACAAGGCTTGCTTTCTAAGGCTCCAAACACAAAAATGATAATGCGTTCAACGCTTAGATGAATTGGCGATTACGCGATCCTTCACAACCTTTCATTTGTGTATTAAATCACAAGCAATCACATTCCACGGTTTTAAATTAAGGAGAATTTTTATCAGTTAATATGTATTTGTTTTTTGATTGTTTGTTTTTTTTCTTTTTTTTTTGTCTATTCAGTTTGTTAATGTTCTTTTCTTCGTCCTCTTACTAAAGACAGCTTTAAAATCGGGTGTCATACCCACTTTTCCCACTGGTTTCAGTGAACTGTAATTGAGACGTAGTAAAGGTTAAGGGTTTTAACGATTAAAGGTTCGTAGCAAAGACTCCTCCGTCTCTCAGTCAATCTCTCATCTTGCTGAATGATTGACATATCTGATTCGCCTTTTAGTAAGTTCAGTATTTACTGCTAAATAATTTGCCGTCGTAGGAGGGTAGTGCCAACAGTACACCTCATGACCTCCTGCTGTTCTTTACAGCGTCCCTTCCGACCATAGCTGCAACTCCCTATCATTCCTTTACTTCATTGGCATGGGGTCACGAGTAATGTATGAATTCTATTTATTTATATGAGATTTTCCTGAATCACATGTGCCCCTAACGCAGAAGTAAAATCTGCCTTCATTTACTTGAAACGTGAATTTCCTTCATAACGGACACTTCTTTCCTCCTTAGTTATCTCAAATACCTTAAGTAACATGGATGCTATCCTGCCTTCTTTCGATCTTTGAAGCTTGGTAGTCTTGATCCTGGTCTGTACTTGGATGGGTAGACAATAAAGAATATCAGATACTTAGTACATAACCACATATGTCCATAGAATAGGCGATTTTACGTGTCTGGTGAAGGGGGAAATGGAGATAGGTCACATAAACTCAGAGAGTCCGTGAGTGACTATCATCCGAATTAGCTTGTGACTACCTGACTCAAATGCTTATATGGCGTAAACGAAAAATGAATGCATTCGGTATTCACTCAACGCTGTAGCCTCGCGACCACCCTCCTAATTCTCTTCATCTATTTTGGGGAAGAGCAAAGAGACCGCACCTAATATTTTCACAGAAGATTTTTCCAAAAGAGATTTCGGGCATTTGTCGTTCATCCGCTTCGCTTTGGACGTCCCTTTGATAATCCGATGAATTTTGTTAAAACTGGATGTTGGGGGATTTGTCTCTTTGCTTATCTGCTCAACTGTTTTTTTATATTCTCTCTTTTATGTCCCTTTTATGGTCGATATTTGAGGGACATTTCCCGTCAACTTCATTCTGAGAACTGGTGACGGGTTGGGACTCCTTATTTTTGGTCAATTTTATAACCCTTGATCGTTGGGTGTCGTTGCAAGCTTTCACAATCGCCACGCTCAGCACTCTTTTATCCGTAAATGGGAGTAGCGTGAGTGCATGAACTCTCATAGAGAGTTTACTGCCCTTTCCAGCTTCCCAACCATTCTTGATCACTCCGTCAACGTTCAAGAAGTTAAGTATACATCTTAGTTTAACCAGACCAGAGAGCTGGTTCTGGGGCTGGCCCGAAGGATTAAATATTTTCACGTGGCTAGGAGGCAATTGGTTACCTAGCAACGCGACCCACAGCTTATTGTGGGATCCGAACCACATTGTATCAAGAAATGAATTTCTAATCGCCAGAGAGAAATACCTCTGATTTCATGTTGGGAGAGTGGAGAATCGAACTCGCGATTAACGAATCGGTAGGCGAGAACGTAACCCCGGGTCCAACGAGGAACCCCCACGTTCTAGAAATCTTGTGGAATAAGTCAAATGTGAGTTTACCAGTATTCTGCTCTTCACAATTTCGAATGACTAATCAAGGAACGATATAAAACATGACAAACAAGGCGAAACTTAAAAACATTTTGTTAATTATACTTCATCACGTTACTCTTCTTTACTATTAAAACAATTTATTTCGTGAGCATTATATTCTGTACAGTTAATCACGCTACGACTCTAGTGTAATTGTATCAGGTTTAGTTAAATAAAAAACATAATAAAAAATAAAATAAAAATAAACACGTGAAAGTTCATGCAACATAAATCTGTACAACCTAGCAGGTATCTGTGCAGTCTGCAGAGGAGAGAGAGAGAGAGAGAGAGAGAGAGAGAGAGAGAGAGAGAGAGAGAGAGAGAGAGAGCAGAGGACCCAGATCAAAGCAGAAAGACAATAAGCAATACATTTGGGATCCGGAGGCACAATACAAAAAAAGGCCTTTAGTTACACTAACAATGAACTGGTCATGGATTTAGGGAGCAACCGAGATGAATCAAATAAAGCTAACCTCAAACAGAAAGCAATGGCATTTCGAAGTGTCTTGCCAAAAGAACGTGTTGCCTTTCAAAGAGATCTCGCCATCAGCTGTTTCGTGCTTGATGCCTTTTCACGACAGTCTGTCTGCTTTAAGTTTGAAGAGATCAGACTGGAGAAAAAGATTCATCCTATTTCACTTTTCCAAGTAAGTGGTTTTTACAATGCAAAAGGTAATCTTTTTAATTTTTACCAAATATTTATTAGTAATAACTTTACAATAGAGTCTTACGAGCTGAAAGTCTAGATAATACAAGTGGGAAATACCTGGTAACAGTAGTAACAATCACTCAACACAGTTTGATTTAACAAGGAGTGTTGAGTAAGATGCTTTCAAAAGCAAAAATCTACATGAGTAAATACAACAGGTTTTATCCCAGAAAGCTTTTTAGCGATGATTGAATACTATATACTTTACAACAATATTTAATGTAAAGAGTAATTTTATAAGTATTTATCATGTTGGCATAAAAAAATATTAAAGTATCAAACGCAACTGTGTGACCATTTATCATTACTGTCATTGTAACATTTCCCATACTGATTATTTACAACTGCAATCAACATTTCATACTATTCATGTATCAGACCTCTGCAACTAGGAATGTCCTCTTTACTATGATTTCACGAACATGATTGTAGTGAATTATATACCCAATTGTTATTAAAGAGAGGCGCATTGCGAACCAAGACAAGATTATATTTTGTTAATGGTTTTCCTTGGAGTTGGAAAGTTGAGGAAATTGGAAAAAATGGTAATACAGGGGAAGTGTTAATAAGATTGATTAGATGAAGAAATAATGATACACAAGTGTGTTATTAGGATATATATATATATATATATATATATATATAGATATATATATATATATATATATTATATATATATATGTGTGTGTGTGTGTGTGTGTGTATATATATATATATATATATATATATATATATATATATATATTAATTAAGTTTTTTGGCTTAGTGTTGGTATGTAAAATTAAAATTTGAAATAACTGTGAACAAATTAGTATATATTTTAATTATTAGACGAAACTGCCATATAATGTTTGATAGATCAAGACAAGTAAGTGGCTCTGCCTTTTAGTTCTAAGCTGAATTTACTTTTTCATGTAAAAATAATAATTCATTTTTATTTTATCGAGTGGCTATAGGTGAAGGTTTGCTTGAAGTAACGTAGAGATGAGCTACACTTTAACGCATACACACACACACACATGAACACAAACGCACTCATGAACAAGTATAAGGGATAATGGACTGGCGGAGTGAAATAGTATAGGATTCATAGAGGTTAGAGAATGTTTGATTGTGCTTTTGAAACAGTTTGAGGGAGGCAAACTGAGAGAGAGCTAGGATAGACACCAGGAGCTGACGATATTTGAAGCGAAATACTACAGTACAATAGACACTGAGATTGAGTTACTGACCAAGGTTACTAAGGTAGTTATGTAACGGAAGAGGCTACCAAGCGAAATGATTACAGGAGTAATTGCTCTGTCTTTTAAAGTACAGGTATTAGAGGCAACTGTAAGGATTATAGCGTTATGATATTAATATATTTACCTGGGGAAGCATAGGAGTGATTGGATTTCGACTGAGAAAGCGCTCCATCTTCATAATCTCAGATACTAGGTTATTCCTTAACTCGGAAATAAGCGGAATGTTATTCACCCTTTCATCTGAAATAATAATAATTATTAAACGGAGTTTTATCAGAAATGTTTGAATCTGAATTCTTATAATGAATTTCTACCTTAACGACTCTCCCCCAACTCCCATCTCTCTCTCTCTCTCTCTCTCTCTCTCTCTCTCTCTCTCTATGCAATCTAGCGATCGTAATGGTATGTGAAATATGTCAGAGCACTTAAAAACCAACTTCAGTTGATTTCCAAATGTGGTCGATGCAAGACCAGAAAGAAAAACCCGAAAATAAGAAAGGGTTCATCCCAAAAAGCCCTTCTTCAAATATGTGTCCTTTAATTAGAAAATAAAACACATCAACACGTGAACAACGCATCAGGGAAAAACCCAGTTATTGAATTTCCTTTGATCTTTGAGGAGAGAGGAGACAAAGGACTGTCAAGTGCATTTAACTTCAGAGATAGCAAGTAAATAAAGTCTGGTTTTTCTTTATTTTCCTTGCATCTTTTTCGCTATTATTATTATTAATTTTTTTATGGGGTTGGGGAGGGAAAGGACTGAATATCTATCTAGTTCCACTGCTTCCGTTTGTTCCTATTTTTGTGGTGTCCGCTCTTTTACAGTTGAGAGAGCTTTCATAACCGAATGTTATCAATTGTCGCCACCCAGAAGGAAAAGTTACGAATTCTAGGAATGGATTTGGATCTCAAGGCTGGTTGAAGCTACCACATAAACATGAGAAGTTCAACTGAAGAAAAAAAAGAAAGCACAATTAAGTATTTCCTCAATTATATTAGTTTAGTGATTTCAGAAAAAAGTAAAATGTAAAAAATAAATAACAGTTATTTTTGGTTATAACAGGCAGCGTCCAGAATAAACGAATACTGTGGCTGATTCCATTACAGAGACAAAAGAGGAACTGAAGCCTGATCAACACTAAAAGGGTGTCCACCGATCAAAGATAAGTGGGAAGCGTATTGCAAAGACCCTTGTGATATTTTACATAATCGACTAATTTATGACTGAACAGTGAAATTAATGCGATATTTTCAAATTCAATTTGAATCTGTAATGAATGTTTTCGACTTAATAATTTCCAGTCTATATATATATATATATATATATATATATATATATATATATAGGTCTGTATATATATATATATATATATATATATATATATATATATCTGTATATATATATATATATATATATATATATATATATATATATATATATATATATGTATATATATATATGTCTGTATATATATAATATATATATATATATATATATATATATATATATATATATATATATATAGTATATATATATATATATATATATATATATATATATATATATATATATATATATATATATATATATATACTATATATATATATATATATATATATATATATATATATATATATATCTAATAAAAGGAGCCCATAAAAACACCAAAATATAGAGAGGAAAGTACTATATTTCCGAAACTGCTGTCTCCCTCTTCAGGTAGATCATCTACCTGAAG
>NC_061108.1:108834678-108859678 GCF_015104395.2 Macrobrachium nipponense
TATAATTTAGGTTGATTTCATTTAGCTAAATTTGTAACATATTCCTCATCTTAAAGTGCTTTCAAACCACTCCCCTTATATACTGTTACCACTTAAAAGATATGGAGTGGTCGTGCATTAGGTTTATACTAAAATTATCAAAATTTTCTCGACAAATGACATTTTACAATCAACCAAAATTAACCAATTTTATTGTTTCACTTATTAAGCCTTTACAGGTTTTATTAGTTTTACCTACATTACTTCAAATACCATCGGTTTGACATGCTGAATAAACATTTAAGAAAAGTTATATAAAGCAAATATGATTTGTACTTCAAACGCTTCAGTCTTCAAATTCTGATATTTGAAATCATTCGTTTTTATCGGGAGAAAATTTTAGTCGTTAACTTTTGGAATCGTAGGATATTCCGACCCAATTTCCAGCTGAAATCATTTTTGCTCCAAACTTTGATCTACCGAATAGGAAGTGAGCATTTGTTTTCAAATTGAATTGAACTTTTTATTTTTCATTGTCGATATATTCTCTTTAAATATTCATGCCTAAATACTTTGTTAAAATATATCTTAATTTATTTTGAAGATTTACCTTAAATTAAACTGGTCGATAAACCTTTCAGAATTAGTCGTTTATTTCAATGCTGACAATCCTAGAGTTGAGTTTCTCTGTAAAAGCTTTAAAGCAACATTCTATTTCCATATTTCACTTCAGACACTTCTTATTTTCTATTCTGAAACAGCTGAGTCAAGGGGATCTAGTCTTTACACCGGCCGCACTGTTACTTCATGAACAAACTCGCTCCAGGCGAGCTGAAGTTTAATAATAAACAGGACAGCCAGAAGACCAGGAGTCATCCCTTCTTGTTATCTGCACCATCGTTCCGGATTCCCTTTTCATCGCCAGGGCTGCAATTTGTACGATCTTGAAAGCGTGCATAAATAAGTAACGTATCATAAGATATTCAGTTGCACAATATAGCGGTCGTTCGTAAGCCAAAAACAAACTGATAATCATGCACAATTCAGGAAATAAAGCTAAAATAATATAGCTGAAGAAAGTCATATAATAAACATAAACACACACACACACACACACACACACACACACACATATATATATATATATATATATATATATATATATATATATATATATATATATATATATATATATATATATATGTGTGTGTGTGTGTGTGTGTGTGTATGTGTGTGTGTGTTTATGTTTATTATATGACTTTCTTCAGCTATATTATTTTAGCTTTATTTCCTGAATTGTGTATGATTATCAGTTTGTTTTTGGCTTACGAACGACCGCTATATATATATATATATATATATATATATATATATATATATATATTATATATATATATATATATATATATATACTATCTATTTTCAGCTGAGGAGAGAAACGATGGGCTTTAGCTATTAGGATGTTCTGTAATGTAAAAAAAAAAAAAATCTTCATTCACTAAGAGGTGATCACAAATTCACTAACATTTCAGACAAATGAGATTTATGTAACTTCCTTAATTTCTATGACAGCGCAGTGTCCAATTACCACTTTCATCAGGATGGAAATACGGTCTTCCATCCATCCAGTTTTTCCTGTAAGTGAACTGTCATTAATATGTAAACATCCCACGTCGCAGAAATTTGCTTATGCTCTGAATTCCAAAAGTCTTGCACTCTTATCTATTCGTTTGTTTTACACGTGCCAAGGTCTCTATTTATATTTAAAAAGCCATTATTGTCAAAGAATATTTCTTCTCTTAAAGGATTATCCATTTTCCTCCTATTTCCTCTGCCGGGCAACCAAATTCAGACAAGATCATTCATCTCTCATCGTGTTTACCTCCGCAGAAAACGAATCAACAGAACGAAGAGAAGTTTTCCTTAAACACTTTGCAAACATTTTCGCCTTCATGTGTGCTGTGAGATCCACTCCTCTTGTAAAGATTCGAAATATTTTCTTTGAAGCATTGTTTGCATTCCGAACTTCTCTGCTTTTCCTTTTAACAAAAGGATTGTTTGAATATTTCAATTGAAGTTATAAAGACTTTCTTCATAGTTTGGGTCACGGGCACAGTTCTAGTTCATTAAAATATTGCATTATTATTTATCCTGTTGTATATTGTTGATTTTAGGATTATATTACTACTATGCCGTAGATTCACAAACACACGCACATACGAACGCACACACACACAAACAAAACGGTGTGTTATCTTCTCTAAATGATACGTGTAACAATAATTAATTTTTGCATTTAAAAACAGGCTTTTTAAAACGGTACTATCATTGTTCAGACCTAATAATCTTTAAAAGAAAACGTAAGTAAACCAAGACTTAAATTTAGAACATTTCTATTATTTGACTTGATAAAACAAGATTCAATGATATTCCTTTGAATCTTGTTTTATTAAGAGTATTCTGTGTTCTAGCAGTTGTTAAGATTCAAATATTGGTCAATGATAGAAGGTAGTCAAATAATAGAAATGTTCTAAATTTAAGTCTTGGTTTATTTAAACTTGATGCTTTCATAATGAAAAAAGTTGTAGATAAATATAAGCAACAAAATTAATATATTCAGTTTTTACATGTTTTGGACTGTAAAGATACTTTGTAATTTCGGTTAGGGTCAGAATCTGTTTAAGTTTGTGACCGTGTGATATCCGATAATCCTGGATTATCCCTTTTAATTTTTACCCTTTTGATAATTAACCATCTGGTATTCCTGATCTTGTTTGTATCTGAGACCTTCCTCCCCAATTGTACTTTAGTAGCTCCTTGACGATGTCTGAGGAAAGACGAAAGCGCTTGGATTTCTGACTATCATTTTCCCGTGGTATTCGCTTACTTATGAAGTCACGTGCATCTACTGTAATTTTTTAAGCATATATATATATATATATATATATATATATATATATATATATATATATATGTATATACATATATATTAATATATATATATATATATATATCTATATATTATATATATATATATATACATATATATATATAATATGATATATACATATAATATATATATATATATATATATATATATATATATATATGGTTGCATTACTGTTTCCTCAGTAAATGAATAAATCTTAGAAATAAAGACCTTAACCCCAACGCAATCATGAAGGTCCCATGTTTTACATCAATGCATTTTAATATAAACCGTATTCAAAACCCTAAAAATGCTATGGAAATGGTAGAATTAAAATAACCTTTGAACTCATTCCATCCAATTATCAAGCTCTACTTAACGAACAGCTAATATGGGCGGCATTCAATACATTCCCTAAAAATCGTACCCTGGTGAAATTGGACGCCATTCCAGGGATACTAAATTGAGGCAGAAATTAACCCTCGTACATTTCTGGAATTTCTTCGTTGACCTCATTTCTTTCGGGATGGGAGACCATAGATTGTAGTCGGCAAACAATGCAGGGATATATAATAGAGGCACCGAAATGCACCGTCGCGTCGTTGACGTTGAATGTTAGGTCCTCTTAATATCTTGACCCATTTTTCACGGTTTATTTTCGGTTTGTTTAGAATATCTAGGGCAAGAATAATATTTGTAACAGGAAGTGTGTTTTGAATTCCAGACTAAACTTCTGGAAATATAAATTTTCTACCTGATTTTTGTTTTTCCTCCTATCCTGGACACATTTACTCTTAAATACCAACTTACATTAAGAATTCTCTCTCTGTCTACTTCTCTAACTATCTGTCTATTCATATATCTGTAAATATTTATATGTATGATACAAATGTCAGATGGTAGTATCTTCACGGATAAAACAACAAGATAATAGGATCAACCTTTCCAGTGGAGCCTGGGAATCTTACCATATAGACAAAATCTTCTTTAAGGCGACGATCAAGCGGATTAATACATTTAACAGAAAGATCATCGGCTTAGCGCTGACCCCAGGCATCACCAAAGGGCATAACTCCCACTATATTTCTCGCCAGTGTAACTTCTTCTGTCATTCACTGCTTGATAAGGGTGGAAGTCAGACTACCGAAATATACTCCTTAGCTTTAATGAGCCTTGGGTCAGCGCTAAGCCGACATTGGTTCTGTATTATTGTATTATTCCGCTTCATCGTCGCCAAGGCAAATATTGTCTATATTGTCAGAGTCCCAGGCTCCATTGGAAAGGTTGATCCTATTAACTTGTTGTTTCATCTGTGAAGATTCTACCATCTGACATTTGTATCATATTACATACACATATATTTACAAAAAGATGAATAGATAGATGGATAGATAGAGAAGTAGATAGAGAGAGAATTCGTAATATAAGTTGGCATTTAAGAGCAAATGCGTCCAGTATAGGAAAAAATAAAATCAAGTAGAAAATTCATATTTCCATAAATTTGATCTGGAATTCAAAACATACTTCCTGTTACAAATATTATTCTTACCCTAAATATTTTAAACAAAGCGAATATATATATAATATATAATATATATATATATATTATATATATATATATATATATATATATATATATCTGTATAATCATGTATATATATATGAACAAGTGTTACCTTAATAGTTACGATTGCTAACGCTCCCCCCACAACCGTCTCTCTATCTCTCATCCCTATTTAAAACACCTGATTTCTCTAAAATAAAGTGCAATACACTTGAACACCTTAACTACTGGAGATTTATACAATTTTTTGTTGCTTATTAAATACATTAAAGTTAAATATGCTGCAGAAAGAAAAATTAAAATATGAAAGGAAACAGACTTCGAGACATTCAGTGCTAACTAGCTACTTAGAATAACCAGTTGGACATGTTCTTAGTTTCCGTTATGTTGCTACGTTGTTAGCCGAGATGATAAAACCATTCAATTTGTAGCGGAATTTGATAAATGGACTAAATTGAATGGTTTGCTTAAATTTTTATAACCATAACAAGCTCTATTATTCAGCAATTATTACGCCCTCACAAATATCAAATCGAAGTAAATCATACTTTGTAAACTTCGGCAAACTTATTTCATGCATTACCAAATTGTGTAACAAAACAACTTATAATCAAATGCTAAAAAGTGGTGTCATATTCTACATGTATCCTTGTCAATATGCTCAACGTATTCTAGTAATAGGTTATAGTTACTTGTAAAGCACAGTGTCGTACACACACACTAGTTAAAGTCCAGTTCCTTTTAAATTAGCAACTAAATTCTCAGCTAGAAGACTTGTCCTCAGTAAATATTTCCAATAAAATTGTATTTTATTTGAAAAGAAAAAGTTAAGCTATGTAGTGTTGCAAATTATGAATAGAATTTATTTTAAAATACGTATTATTAAACAGGCTGAACGGCTCTGCTAAGTATGCAGCTATGCAAATTTATATAAAATAGCAACACCACTTAAAACGAATATCAGATTGCTTTCTTTCTTAATTAACATGAAAGAATTTGTTGGATACTTAGCTGTTTGTTCTAGGCAAAAACACATCAAAATAAAAAAAATATCTATAAATAGGTGAAAGTTATTTTTTTCTGGTTTAAAAAATTTTAACGTTCAAGAAAATAGTTTATTTTCGTATTTCATCCATTCTTTCAAATTGCTAATATTTCTATTATTGTTTTTATTCAAATTCATTTAACAAACAAACGAATAATTATTTAACCTTTCTCACGAAAAGGGAAAAAATATAATTAAATACTACGCTAAGAAAGAAGGGCGAGCTATTAAAAAAAAAAAAAAGGATCAGACCGATCGAGAACCTTGAGAAAACACTTGAAGCAATAAAGGATCACTTCCCTTTCAATCAATACAGAATAAAGAAAAATTTCTGTATAAATAGTTAACTAATTTTTATAAGTGCAAATCACCGATTCAGATTAACTCATCTCTGCGAGATTATCTGACGAATACATTTCGTATATGCTGACTATTAATAGACGAATACATTTCATACATGCTGACTATTAACAAGCGAATACATTTAATACATGCTGACTACTAACAGGCGAATACATTTCATACATGCTGACTACTAAGAGGCGAATACATTTCATACATGCTGTCTACTAACAGGCGAATACATTTCATACATGCTGACTACTAACAGGCGAATACATTTCATACATGCTGACTACTAACAGGCGAATACATTTCATACATGCTGACTACTAGCAGGCGAATACATTTCATACATGCTGACTATTAACAGGCGAATACATTTCATACATGCTGACTACTAACAGGCGAATACATTTCAAACATGCTGACTCCAAACAGGCAAATACATTTCATACATGCAGACTAACAGGCGAATACATTTCAAACATGCTGACTCCAAACAGGCAAATACATTTCATACATGCAGACTACAATAGGCGAATACATTTCATACATGCAGACTAAAATAGGCGAATACATTTCATACATGCAGACTACAATAGGCGAATACATTTCATACATGCAGACTACAATAGGCGAATACATTTCATACATGCAGACTACAATAGGCGAATACATTTCATACATGCTGTCTATTATCCGGCGAACACATTTCAAACATGCTGACTACTAACAGGCGAATACATTTCATACACGCTGTCTTTTAATCGGGGAATACATTTCATACATGCTGACTATTAACGTAGAATGTGAATCGAAGTCTCATATACGAGACGCCGGTATGGATGCAGAAACGCACTTCAAAATCTGGCAAAAACATCCAGTTCTCGAAAATAATAACGATAACTGCTTCAGCGATTTTATTTGCTTATATAAAAAGAAAAAAACATATTCAAAATAAGAAACTCGTGAATCTATTGATTGAAACGTGCAGTCTCCTGCATTATCCTACAAAGAGGTTAAATAAGAAACTACTATTTAAATTATTCCAGCTTTCCCAGTGAGAAGAACAACACCACGCATTAAGAATTTCCTCACTGACATTATATCGAACTAATATAAAATTCAGCAAGCTTAGCGCTATAAAAGTCACATCCATCAAAAAAAAAAAAAAAAGGATTTTGTCTCATAACGCAGTCTTCTCTCATTTTCAAGCATTATTTCATCATAAAAAATGTAAGTTACTTCCAAGTAATGGAAGGCGATGAGCGCATCAGGCCAAAGATATAATAAAGTATAATTGCGCGTTTATAAGTTTGTATATATTTAACATCTGATAAGTTGCATATACTTATATTTGAGTCTCTAATTAAGTTTAGTAATCTCATCTCCAAATGATACAGGCAATGTATTATTATATGTAATAAATTAATAAATTAATATGTGAAGAGCTTATTGAATAATTGACAATTACAATATGTTAATACCAATTGAATCCCTGGTATTCGCATAAGAACTCAAAATTATGTTACGTTTAGTGCTGCACTCATGTAAAGCGTTGAAATAAAAAACAGACATCTGAATAGCGAGTGTGGAAAATAAAGCATAAGAACTAGTTCATATGCTTTTGCATATGCTCTTTCTGATATGCGTGATTCCATAAACGTATAAAATAATGTTTTAACATTTCAACAAGAATAATCTTATTTATGAAGAGATGAATGATTTCTCTTCTAATCAATAGTTCAAGATATCTCTCTTGAAAAGGAAAAAGTCATGATTCTAATTTTGTTACTTAATACTTCCATGTAACTACTTACTGTCAGTTGACTGGATGACTGGATGGGAGGGACAAGTGCAATATAGAGTTTAGGCCAGAGGCCTAGCACTGGGACCTATGAGGCCATTCAGCGCTGAAAAGGAAATCGAGAGTGGGTAGGTTTGAAAGGTGTAACAGGATGAAAACCTCGCAGTTGCACAGGAAGTACTTGTTAGGAGAGGGTGGGTAGCAAAATGTAAGAAAGATAATATGAATGGAAGTACAGTAAAAGGAATGAAAGGGATTGCAGGTAGGGGCAGAAGGGACGCTAAAAATAACGATTAGTAATGCCTACAGTACCACCTGTGAGGTGCACTGACGGCGCTACTCCCCTACGAGAAGAAAGGAACTAAAAAAAGGATGTTTAGCTGAATAGTAGGTGGAACAGAAATCGGGCAGGGAAGAGAGAGAGAGAGAGAGAGAGAGAGAGAGAGAGAGAGAGAGAGAGAGAGAGAATTAGGTCATGAACTTGGTTTTATGGTATTGGTAGATAGCACAGTTGATGGCCCACTTTATCTTAGTTACAAGAGATGTGTAAACTCTAAAGGTTCTTTAGGTGAAATTTACGATTATCATCTATTTTTATAAACAAACTTGAGAATGGCAGCCTTTAGCTAGCACTGACACTTATGTAAATATGTTGTCATTATACATTATTTCATACTAATACTAATTTAATTACATGCTTTCCCTCCATTTTTCCTGCTGCTGCACAAGATTATAAATAGAGTTGCCTTATCAGTAACATACAACTTGATTATATGATAAGGGCTGATAACATATTTCTTCAAAAGAAACCTCTCTCTTCCATGATTTTAATTGTAGGATAATTCCATCCAATTATAAACTTTTGAATTCACTGTATTTCTTTAGATGCTAAGAACAGTTTTTTTGTTTTTTTTTTGTTTTTTTTTTTTTTTTTTTTTTTAAAGAGGTTCACCTAAGTTCTCTCGGTAGCTCAACTTGTATAGTAAGTCTTTGGAATGTTGATATAAAGGAAAATCTTAGGAGCTTTGAAGCCTCATGTAGTACTTTGACAAAGACAAGGATTTCTAAAGAATTTTATTTGGTGTCCTGCACTTTTTATCTTTTACTCCTTTTATTACGCTCTTGGGTATAAACTAAATAGATAATCCATGACGGAACAGGGGTATCAAAGAATTTAAGTTTCTTTAGCAATTTTCAGAATTTCTTTCCTACCCCATTTCAGATTAAATGTATTGGATTTTGTAGAACCCTCTTAGGAAGCGTTCGGAAAATGGGGCTCTCCCGAGGTAAATCTGCAAATATATGATATTAATAATAATAATAATAATAATAATAATAATAATAATAATAACGTATGCGCTTGCTGGTAGCGCTATTCAATAAAAATGATAATAATAAAAGGAGGAAATCAACCACTAGGAAATTCCTGAAGCCGAACCAAGTAGGAGACTGGTTATACATATGGAGCAATCCGATATCACACAACAAACATGCAACATGACTTCAGAAAGTCAAGGCAGCAAAAATGGAGAGAATAAAACAAAGATTCACCAAGATCACGACACATACATCAGGAGAGAATATATGCAGAGACTTAAGGCGATACTCAAGTCAAAACTCAACGCCGGAAACATGAAGAAAGCCATTAATACATGGGCAGTACTAGTAATCAGATACAACACAAGAGTAGTGGAGTGGACAAAGGCTGAACTAGCAAACACAAAGACAATACACAAAGCATTACACCCAAGAGCAAATACAGACATACTATGCATAACACCAAAGGAAGGAGGGTGAGGGCTACTAAGCATAGAAGACTGTGTCAACATCGAGAGCAGAGCACTAGGGTAATATGTGAAGATAAGTGGATAAAGAGTGCATAGGAAGAAAGACTGATAAAAGTAAATGAAGACTCAGAAATACAAAGAGACAGGAGAATGAAAAAAGAACAGAGGAATGGCACAACAAACCAATGCACGGGGAGTACATAAGGCAGACTAAAGAACTGGCCAACAATGAAACATGGCAATGGCTACACTGCACTGGGGACAACTCAAGAAGGAAACAGAAGGAATACTAACAGTGGCACAAGATCAGTCCATAAGAACCAGCTATGTCCAAAGAACAATAGATGGAAATAACATCTCACCCATATGCAGGAAGTGCAATATGAAAAATGAGTCTGTAAACCACATAGCATGCGAATGTCCAGTGCTTGCATAGATCCAGTACAAAAAGAGGCATAATTCAGTATTAAAAGTCCTCCACTGGAGCCTGTGCAAGAAACACCAGCTAGCTTGCAGTGATAAGTAGTACGAACACCAACCTGAGGGAGTGATAGAAAACGATCAAGCAAAGATCCTCTGGGACTATGGTATCAGAACAGATATGGTGACATGCGCTAAGAGACCAGACTTGACGTTGATCGACTAAATCAAGAACAAAGTATCACTCATTGATGTCGCAATACCATGGAATACCAAAGTAGGCGAGAGAAAGAGAAAAACTCGATAAGTATTTAAACCTGAAAATAGAAATAAGAAGGATATCATATATGCCAGAGGAAACTGTACCCATAATAATAGGCACACTCGGCACAATCCCAAGATCCCTGAAAAGGAACAGAAAACATTAGGTAAGTAGCTCCAGGACGCATGCAGAAGAGTGTGCTACTAGAAACGGAGCACATAGTACGAAAAGTGGACTTCTAAGGCGGCAGGATGCAACCCGGAAACCAACATTATAATAATAAATAATTGAGTAGAACTAATATCGAATATTTCATTTAATAAATTGAAATTACAATATATAAACACGCTTGGTCTAAACCCTGTTCAACTAAGTATTCACAAACCATATTAACGCCTATTTTTAAATTTTACGACCCATTAATTTTATGGAGAAAAGACACGTAGATTATCTTTGTTTTATAATCTTAAGAAATCACTGAGCTTTCTCTGATTACCATACACAAGATTAAACCTATAATACAAACGGTCATGCCAGAAAACACCAATTTTCCTGAAGAGTTCACATTTTATTATATAAATAAATCTCTTTGCTCCCTTTCTTCCATTCTAGAGATTAAGATGTGTCTCGGAGAGGACCGGCCCCTGATGCTAATGTGATTACTCGACATTTTCAAATGAGTGTTGTGTGGGGCGGGGCGGCGGCGGCGGGGGGTGGAGGGGGGATGATGTAGAGGTGGGTACAAGCCGTAGAAGATGGAAGTATGTTGGGTATGGGAGGCAGGTTCTATGACGGAAGAGAGAGAGAGAGAGAGAGAGAGAGAGAGAGAGAGAGAGAGGAAGGCATTAACTGAAGAATGGTTTCTTCTGGTGACCGAAATTAATAGACAGGAATGTTATTTTTAAAAAAGACTTAAATGACAAAAATCAATTCATAATTTTCATGAAATGTTTTTGAAAATGGTTCATAACATTGTGAATAACAAACAACAGTTAATATATATCATTCATTCTTTGAAACTCAAAAGGCGTATAAGGTAAAAATAATACTGATAATTTCAGCGAAGCTTATGAAGCGGCATCTTCCTGTTAATGGAAATTAGTGAAAGATTAAGCATATTCGGTATTCTGAAAGTGCTGAAACTACATCTAAAATGAATAAAACGGCGTTTTTCTACAACGGAAGCTATAGTATATTTATATAAGTCAGACAGAACTTGAAAATGCTTCACCGTTTTCTTCCTAGATTAATTTTCCTAAAGCATAAGATACCAAAAACGGAAATATTGGAATTCAGTGTTCCTCACTTTGTAATGCAAATCCGTAAAAATTCGTCGCTTGTATTGAAAGCTTTACAAGAAATATAGATATCAAAAGGCATATTGTAAAAACACCACGTCATAGACAGATACGGTTGTAAATAGCACGAAGAACTGCATAACATATATTCATATAGTATGAAAAAATAAATAGTGTATTTACGTTTGAATACATGTCATGCATATATACTTGAACATATATCTTCACATTCCGCTCCTTTTTCCATATAATGTAGGTACTAATTAATGTTGATATTTTTCCAACCAGAAATCAATAGGTGAAAACGATTAGCATAAGACGTTGATGGGTAAAATTCTACCGGGAATACAAGATTCAAAACTCTCACAAAATAAGTCTGTTCACTTAAGTGGAACAGAACGAAACATATCTATCATAAACGGAATAAAAATAGACTTGGTAATTAGCTGCAATATAAATATATGTCCAGTTGTCTCCGCTAAGATCCTAAATATGTGAATGTTTGTTTACGCACACAATACGCTAGGATTATTGATTTATACATGTGACCTAAATATTTTGAGAGGAGCGTTTTTCTAAATATACCTCTTCCTCAGCATGAACTCGAAGAAGTGCTAGAGTTAATAGATATTCTTAAATATAATCACCACTAGAAATCACCTTCCTACGGAGAAGAAAAAATCTAACAAAAATATAGAAAACATGGTCAACTGAAAACATAAACCGGTATGGCCGCACATGGGTAACTATAAGTATGCGTGCGGTATTTATTGTAAGAAAACAAATGCAGAAAGACCGACTTTAACGACTGTGCAGAAAATGGAACCGTAGCACAACCAACCACAAACAAAACAAACACTTTCCATAAGACTTGTCTTCCTTACGTAAAGTTCCTCTCTCTCTCTCTCTCTCTCTCTCTCTCTCTCTCTCTCTCAGGCCAAGGTCTAAGAGCCAGATTTGATTATTCAACATTTTTATATGAGTGCTGCGTGGGATGAAGAGAAGTAGAGAGGTAGGGTAGGGTAGGGTTGGAAGAGGTTGGTGAGCAGACGGAAATGTGGAAAAAGAGGGGAGGGGTCAGTTATCTATGAGAGAGAGAGAGAGAGAGAGAGAGAGAGAGAGAGAGATAATAAGGAAAATGTGTTCTTAAAAAAAAACTCTAAGATTTCTCTTTATTAGCTGGAAAACTTACAGAAAACTTATAATATTCAGAGCAATAGTGAATGAAACTATGTTGCAACAATAAATAAATAAAAAAAAACTATTCAGGTATGACTTAATGAAAACTTTGAAGAATACTAAAAGCCACAAGAATAAGTATACCCCTTGGTCAAACCTGGAGACACGAAGAAATTCAATTCTAAGAAAATGTGGTGCTGCATAAGAGCACAAATGAAAAGTTAGCATTACTAAAGCCAAAGCACCACCAAAACCTAAACAGCTTAAATAAAAAAAAAAAAAAACTACAATTTGAAACAATATACGCGCGAGTGCGCGCGCACGCACACAGAAATACAAACACACAGCAGGTCGCTGCTCCAATACACTGCAGTTTGTGAAGTCATAGCTTTCAAAACAAAACTCCAGTTCACTGATTTTCCGTAACTCTCTCGTTTTTTTAATTTATTTTTTATGAGATGACCATTAGGAAATTGTTGTCATGAAACATTGGCAACATTCCTGAGTATTTTACTTTACAATACACTCGTAGCCACTCATTTTAACAATAATCACTTACAAAATTATAAAAAGATTAAAGAAATGGAAGAAAACGTTTTCAGAGAAAACAAGAGTGTTTCCACATTCACGTAATCCTGTTTCTTCTCGTCTGCTCTGTGTTTTCGTACTTTTCAGTGGAAAAATATCAAAATGGTTGGACAAAAAATTCAATACTGAACCTGTATCTGTTTCCACCTCTCATGCACACATATAAAAGTAAAAACATAAAAGTTTAAATACATACATACATACATACATACATACATACTTATATATATATATATATATATATATATATATATATATATATATATATATATATGATATAGAAATATAAATATATATACATATATATATTATATATATATATATATATATATATATATATACATATACATATATATATATATATATATAATATATATATATATATATGTATATATATGTATATATATATATATATTATATATATACACACACATATATATATATAATATACAGATAATATATATATATATATATATATTAGATAGAATTAGAGATTATAGGGAATATAGCAATAATATAGAAACGTATTAGATATAGAAATAGATACTAACAGATATAGAGATAATAGAGATATATATTTATAACATATCAATAAAGATAATGCCATGCAGGAAAAATAAACGAAGGAGGTCTGCAAGATCTTTCGACTTTAAAAGCCCTTTACTTTACAAAGTGAGGAACACTGAATTCCAATATCTGCTCAGTAAAGGACTTTTAAAGTCGAAAAATCTTGCAGACCTCCTTCGTTTATTTTTCCTTCGTGGCATTTATCTTTATGTATGGATTTATCACGTTCCTAACTTTCGTGATTCAGTTATACATATATATATATATATATATATATATATATATATATATATATATATATATATATATAAATATATATATATATATATATACTATATATATATATATATATACTATATATATAGATATATATATATATATATATATATATATATATATATATATATATATCAGTAGCTACGGGGTGATGGATATTCCTTAATTTACTTTCTAGGTACTGTCATCTTGCTGTAACGTTTCAAGACGTAAAAGTTCCATTTTCCAGCTATAAAGAGATAAAACAATATTCTTAATTACAAACTCGGAATAAGAATCAAAAGTTAAAAAAGTCTATATAAAATATAAAGTATGTATGTATGTATGCAAAATGTTAAATTTTGTTGATTTTTTCATAGCCTGATAATGGGACTTTTAAGTCTTGAAACGTCGCAGCAAGAATAAAGTACCTAGAGAGGGAACAAAATATATTCTAGGTAACAAAGTATTATCCTTCACCTCGCAACTGCTGATGTCTACCGGTTGATAGAACCCCTTCCAATCCTTACTATATATATATATATATATATATATATATATATATATATATAATATATATAAACGTATATTCAGTAATAAATCATAATAATATCTATTCTCAATGTGGCGGTTCACCTAAGTCATTCGTTCGCGTTGTTATTGGAAAATTTTAATTAAAATTTTTTCATAGTTTTTGTTTAAGTACCCAACCCGAAGGTCAGCTAAAATCCTTATTATATAAACAATCAAATTTTCCAAAACATTCACTCCTGATTGTAATAGATCGAAGTATCCCGTTTTAGTATAACATTTTCTTGCAATGCAGATCATCAACATTTATTGAAGCGAAAATGTCTCGCATTGCAGGAGAATTTGAAAAAGAACTCTCCTGAAGCCCAGCAATTCGTAGGATTGGGTTTCATTTCTAAAGAAGGATATTGTTGGGAAACTTTCCTAATAATTAAGCTCCCGATATATCTAGGCCTAGAGGATTGTCCCTCCGAAATGTTCCCAACATTAAACCGGTAAAAAATGTGCCGAAGTTTCTTCGGCGCAGTCGAGTTTTGTATACATCGTATAATCAAGGCCAATGAAAGCAGATGTATCTTTCGGTGGTCTCGGTATAATGCTGTAAGAGCCGCGGCCTATGAAACTTTAATCACGGCCCGGTCGTGGCCGGGCCTTTAACGTTGCCAGAAGCGCGAATATGGCTAACTTTAACATTAAATAAAATAAAATCTACTGAGTCCATAGGGTTACAATTTGGTATTTTTGATGATTGGGGGGTGGATGATCAACATATCAATATGCAGCTCTCTAGCCTCAGTAGTTTTTATGATCTGCGGCCGGACAGACAAAGCCGGCACAATTCTCTTTTCAAAAAAACTACAAGTTGGCAGAAGTGCTAAATCAACATTTAAATGGAATATCGGAAATATGAGTAATATTAGATGGAAACGATGTAAGGCCTCGTATATCAAAACTGAAATCCCTCCTGTTATAGATTTGATTTTGAAATTTAATCATTTTACCATTATTGATTGAAACTAATTGTGATTATTAGCTTCAAGAACTGTGGGATATATAGGTCGGGCATCAAAGAATATCCTAATAATTGAAGATATAAGATCAATAATAAGTATAAAGTGAGATTACATCGAACGTTTCTATCCATATGTTATTGTCGAAAATCGTCATTCATATATCAATTATATTTATCCTATCCTGGCATATATCATTTTAGCAATTTTTTTTAGCAATATTTGTTAGCAAATTCTTTAGGAACATTTCAGCAAAGAGGAATAAGTTCCATTATTGCTTAAATAATCCAGTTTGGGATATGTTTTCCGGTACAGAGTATAGTTACCTCTGTTTTAATAACAAGATAAATTTTTAAAGAGAATATAAGAAATGGCAAAAAGGTTCCGTCATCCCGTCAAGACTTTCCAACTTGTTGCGCCCAAGAAGAGCCATGATGGACATATAACCAGAATTTTATGAAGATAATCTCCCTACTCATCCTCTAAGTGATTTCCTCCAGGAGACCTTGGAATACGTTGGCCGACCATAAATCCATAGGTTTATTTACTTTCCTGCATATAAAGGGGCAAATTTTCGTTTCCTAATGAGTTTGCAGGTCCCGTTTCCCAGAAACGTACTGACGTTGTGATATATATTAGCCTACCAAAATTAACAAAATCGAATACATGTATATTTTCCGCAGCGCATTAACAATGGAAGATTTCAAAAATCTCTTTGAATAGTATCCTTTAGTGGCTTCTTATTGGTGAATTTAAACATTATTTTCGGCATAGTTTTTTCATTATGAGACATTTAATGTTTTCTTGTTGTAATAATAACATTTATTTGTTGATCATGAATGTGTATTGCTATTTTGTAAATTCTGTTACAGCACTGACTGAATAAAATGTTGCAAAATGATACGTCCTCTATGACACTTTTTATAACATAATACTGCTTCAAAAATGATCGTGGAATGGTAACTGTGGTAAGCCTCCCTTTATATATGCTAAATTCCTTTTATCTTATTCAGCGGTTGATACAAACTTTTCTAGCTGATAATTAGGAATTTGCAGCATTTGATCAAGGAATGATTTAACTCATGATATCTAAATCAATCTGTGGTTTACCATATCATGTAAATGTCATCAAGATATTCTATATACTATTTCCTTCACTCCATTGAAAACTGCATCCGCGAAACAGTCAAAGAATATCTTTATCAGGAAGAACATCCCAAATCAGCCATTGAAATAAGCTAGCATGAATTAAAAAATGTATATACGTGGGATATTTGTAAATCTTTATTACTGTTTATATTTCTGGTGCAATAAGGATGAGCATTCTAGCGGATAGAAGCTCGTTGCAACATCCCTCAAGCAATTAACTTGGGAAAATATATTCTGGAAAAAAAAAAAATGATTTACCCGAACCTTAAAACGGGAAAATACGAGAAAGGAATATTGGAATGAAAATTGAAATGCTTCCCCTCATTCCGATGGGCGAGTCAGTTCCACTCACTGCACTCAAGTGGTGATTATTGCTGGTTAACAAAAATTTTACCCTTTATTTTGAATATTCATACATACATACACACATACATGAATATATTCGAGGAGTGCTTTCTGCTGATTACAAGATGGATAAACGTAACCATTTTATAAAATATTTTGTAGCTTATTTCGGATATTCAAAGAAAGATACATTCATACATATATTTTTTATTTACCCATTTTCCACAGATACCTTGCAACAAGGAGAGATATGGGGCTGTAAATACCAAGCCTCTAGCTATTCGGTGATTTCTAAAGCAAATTAAACGGTTGCAGTTTGCTGTTACTTACTATATTAATAGTTGTCAAGTGGGATTGCCTATATATATATGCGAACACAGACAAATACATGCACGAGCACACACACACACACACTTCCACACCTCCTGTCTCTGAATCACTGACCAATTTCGTACAGAGAGCTACAAGAATAAAGAGGACTTATTCTATGTATGAGGATAGAATTGAATTGAACTGAATACAGAATTTAGGCCAAAGGCCACGCCCTTGGCCCATGAGGTCATTTAGCGTTGAAACGGATACTGATAGCAAAAGTATTAAGAGAGGGTGGATAGCAAGATGGAAGAAAGAGAATATGAAAGGAGGTACAGTAAAAGGAACGACACGGGTTGCAACTGGGGGCCGAAGGCACGCTGCAAAAATCCTGAAGTAATGCCTACAGTACATGAGGTGCACTGACAGCACTAATCCGCCCCCAGTCTTTGAAACAACCTGTTCAGCAATTGGAAAGTCTTTTGTACACTGCAGGCTATCACACGACAAAAGTCTATATTCAATATGGATATTTTTTACATAGCTATATTTATGATGAGTATACGCATTCAGAAGCGAGTTGAAAAATGAAGTATAGAAAAGGAAAACAATAACCTACGTTGGATTCTACAACATGTTTAATCAACTTTCATGTGAGCAGTTTTATTGTTCAAATGTACATCCATTACGGTTCATGAGCTTTAACAACTTTTTTTTTAATTACAAGTAATATCAGCACATAATTACTGTATACATGGATAGAAATAAATCCTCACATCTGTAAAAATAAAAATAAAAATAAAATATGTGATTTCCACTTTTTAGACTTCGGGGTATCTTACACTACATATTCTTATTTTCGCTTTCAGCGGTGTCTCATCAAATTTACAAACACGCCTGAGTCAACGAAGCCATTTCATTACAAATGAACTTTCGTGGGAAAATGTCAGCATAGGGATATGCGTGTTAAATCACGAGATAAAAAGGTAATCCAAAGGTTGACGTCCGAATACTTAAGTCAGAGAGAGAGAGAGAGAGAGAGAGAGAGAGAGAGAGAGAGAGAGAGAGAGAGAGAGAGAGAGAGAATTATTAACTGTAGTAAATATTACAGATGGCACTTTGGCTGACCATAGTATAAGGAATATTAGATAATTACTTATACATAAGGCTACAACTTCCTCATCACTGAAGGCAAAAAGACTATTATTTACCAAAATGGTTTACAATGTCTTGTAACGAGACTGATGACAGCGAAGGTGATCTTTCTCCAAGAGTATAGGGTAACAACAAGTATTCAGAATACAATGTTCTTTTGGAAATTACTTTACTTGTAAATTACTAAAAAAAATTGTTTTCATTAAACATTTATTACTTAGGCCAGTATGTTGGGTCTTTTGTTGACTAAATCAGAGCATAAGGTGTCTCCTAGTCAGTCTGCGGCAAAGCAAGCACCCAAAGCGGAGAAAGGGATAGGGGTAGCAACCTCATACCCAAATGTTTGAGTAAAACTGGCATTTCCAACTCTTCTGGTGCCAACAGGAGGCCCTCTGACACCATCACGCACTATTCTCCCAAGGGTCACCTAAGCCGTGTCTATTTCTCGTTTATATTATCTCATCTTCATATGGCACGTTCGAAATGATATCTTTCTAAATTTTTCTCGACGTCTAATTAAAAAAATTCATCTAGAGATTATATTCTCAAATCGACGAAATATTTTGTGATTTCAGTGTCGTGCCATAATTCATGTCCGGACACCATTACGCAAATAGGTCCAGACTCGGTGATATTCAAGGGCTATTCAGCCAACCTATTCCTTGATTGACATTTTTAGCCTCACTAAATACAGCTCAAGAGATCCAGCGCTGGATATCATTCTTCCCAAACATTTGAAAGATTCAACAGCCTCATAAATCCTTTCTCCTAATTATTTCATCCCCTTGAACATATTCTGTCCTCATTAATTTTGCATCATCTGCATGTTCTAAGACTGACAACTTTCGAATCTAAGCTCCCTTTTCCTTCCCGATCGTTTTATTCCCTTTGAGATCTATGAGAAGGGTAAACAGCAAAGGTGAAATAATCTCCCCTTTTAGCATCCCATATTTTATGCAAGATCACTTGACAAGATCCCATCCCCATAAACTTTGCATTTACTTCGTTTAGTTAATTTAAATTAGTTTCACGTCTTCAGCGGAAGTATTCAAGTGACCGAATACTTTACATAACATCGACGAGAGCCCGCTGTCAAAACGTCATATCGTAATCAACAAAGGCTACGGAAATGGATGTTTTAATTCTAAATATCATTCCACAATATGTCTTAACACGAATATTTAATTTGTAACACACCTACTTTTTCCAAAACCAGCTTGCTCTTATCTATGATTTTTTAAAATAAATCTTCTTATCCAGCTTACCAAGAGCAAGCATAAGGAGAGTTTTCTTTAATACTTATTATTACCAAATTCATTCAGGTCACCTTTCTTTGATACTTTTGCTATGTCTTCCAATGCCCAGTCATAGGACTTATTTCTCCCTTCCACATTTCACAAAGCAGTCTAGCTGGTATGCGACTTACCATTTCAGTTTCACCCCAAATCGTTATTGACGTACGTAAATAATTCTCACCCGAACTCAATGACTTCATGCAAAATGCCAAGGCGAGCGCATAAACCTCCTTCCATGAAACAGACATTTCTCAGACGACAATTCCCATTACTTGAGAGCGGTAAGCTTCTCTTCTCTTCGGGAGATCAAGATGTCTCTCTCGAGGATCCCCGGGTCAATGATGCTAATTTGATTACTCGACATTTTATGTTAGTGCTTTGCGACATGAAGAGCAAAGTAGGAGACGCTCATTATGGCGAGGGCTCACGCGAGTAACGAGTTCGTAAGGGGAGAGAGTTACAAGGAGTTACAAGGATTAAGATGTCTCAGAGACATTGTGTGCTCACTTATCTGTAGGAGCAGGTTTTACTGTGCCTTAACAGTGTCCTAATGATTTTGTACAGCTTTCTTTTAAACTCTTCCACACTGATGCTGTTTACAACTTCTGGTGGCAGTTTATTCCACGTATCACATATCTTGTATGGAAAGCAGTTCCCACAATGGGATGTGTTGCATCTCTTCAGCTCTAGTTTCCATCCATTATTTCTTGTCTGGTTTTCGTTTAATGTAACCTATTTGCCTGATGGATGGAATTAACTTTGTGTCTGTTGCTTGTACTCCTTCTAATCTATTTATGTCCTTTCTTAGTGTTAGTGACCAAAACTGTACTGCATATTCAAGATGGGGTCTAACTATTGATGCGTAGAGCTGCAGCACCGTTTCCTTGCTTCTGTATGAGAGAGAGAGAGAGAGAGCAAGAGAAATTTGTATGTATGTGCTACAATAATGATGGACTGTATGAGATGTCTAAAGGGGAAGTCACTAATGGTTTTATTTCAATCCACTTATTATAAACTGCGTTCCAAAACCATGATACAATGCTGGTCTGTTGGTTAGCTAAGTTAACACTATTCAGTCCGTGTAATATTTTGACTGGTCACCTCTCAATGAACATTAGATGTAGGCAAACAAATTATGTATGTACATATATATATATATATATATATATATATATATATATATATATATATATATACACGTATATATAAATATTTATACACACGCCACATATGTTCATATATATATATATATATATATATATATATATATATATATATATATATATATATATATATATATATACAGAGAGAGGAGAGAGAGAGAGAGAGAGAGAGAGAGAGAGAGATAGCCACAGGGGATAAATAAAGACAGATAAAAAACATATCATGACAAGAATATACATGAAAGTAACAACACATCTTCCTTCAGTCATTTCCACAGGGTGAATAAACACGTACGCAAGAGCTCAGAGCTCACAACCCTGCCTCCTTTTAACTTTAAAGAGGATGGGATGATGCTTTTAATTTCTTGGTTTGAGAGATGATGACTCTCTCTCTTAGAAAGAGAGAGAGAGAGAGAGAGAGAGGGAGAGGGAGAGAGCAACGTTACATTTTTAGGGATACGACAAGGCTGAAAGTGAACTTGTATTTTGGGAAGTAATGATAAAAAAGGAAAGAGATACAAGAACAGGGAAGGATATAAAGATAGGCAGCAGGATTCTCTTTCTGGAAAATAAAGGCTTAGCAGAAAACTTTTCCTAAGTACGGAATAAGAAAGCAGAAAATATATTATATTAAAAAAATTCTGTTAGATTGAAAGAGATTGAGATAAGGAGGAGTTTGGGAAGCATAGGATCCCTCTCCTTAGTATATACATGGAGGGAAACATATAATTATATATATAATATATATATATATATATATATATATTTGTTTATATATATATATACACACACACACACACATATATATATATATATATATATATATATATATATATATATATATATATAATGGTATAAGCCAAGAAGGAAAAATAAACAACGGAGTTTCCGCAAGATCTTTCTACGTTCAACGTCCTTTACTTAGCAGATAATCTAACTTACATGAGGAATTGACAGTACAGGAAAGCTCGTCTAACTGACAGATAGGGATTATAAGGAGATTAGTACCTAGGATCCGGCACACTTGGAGAAAGAGTAACCTTTCCAAAGAAGTATAAACACCTGGGTACAATTTAAAAAAAAACAAAAAAAAAAACAAAAGATGAAATCAATCTGCTCAGACACAAGGGCAAGACAATTAAAGGATAATATAGGGTGACAGCTATTCAGAATTTTGGTAAACAAAAACTTATTCACAATACATATTCACAATACATATTAAACATACATATACAACGAAGATATCTCTAAGGCATCTGATTTGTATGTAAGTCTGTAATTATATCTTTGAGGTCATTCTTAAACATGTTACAAATGCAAGGGTCTAAATGAAACAGGCCACGACTTATATTAAAATTATAATGTGAAGTAAGTTGTATTATCGCAGATTCTAAAAGATTTCGTGATAACACATCTTTTGACCTTGCAATTACTGAACTACCAATCCAATTTATTCAGATTAAATGAATGAATATTGCATTAGATGTTTGCCCAGTTTTTACAGAATATTTATGCTGGCTTAATCTTACTTGTAAGCCCTTGCTCGACTGTCCGAAATAAAAAGAAGGGCAGTCCATACATGGAATTTTATATATTATGTTGTTGCTTTCCCTGGGGCCATTTTTTATTAACCTTCCTTTTAGTGTGTTATTATAGGAAAAAACAATGATTTAATGGTTTCAAATCCATTAAAATAAGGTAAACTAAGAATGTTTTATAGTGTTACTTACACTATAAAACTTTTTGTGGGCGTTATTATAACAAACATCTAATATATGTGAAGGATAACATAAATCTTTCCCTATTTTTTATGTATTCAATTTCTTGATCCAAATATTGGGGACTGACAATGCGCAATGCTCGTAAAAACATAGAAGAAAAAAATGATATTTTGATGTTAAAATAGTGGCCTGAATAGAAATGAACATAAGTTAAGTTGTTGGTTGGTTTCCTATAAATGCTGAATTTACATTGGCATGGTTCTTTATGTATCAAAACATCTCAGAAAGGGAGGCAATTGTCTTTTTCCAATTCTAGGGTAAACTTAATAGATGGTACCTGGTTATTTAATTTAGAGAGTAAATCATTTACATCAATACCAGGAGGCAGAACAGCTAAAATATCATCAACATATCTATAACATATGTTTAATATGTATTGTGAATATGTATTGTGAATAAGTTTTTGTTTACCAAAGTTCTGAATAGCTGTCACCCTATATTATCCTTTAATTGTCTTGCCCTTGTGTCTGAGCAGATTGACTTAATCTTATGTTTTTGGTTTTTAAATTATACCCATGTTTATGCTTGTTTGGAAAGGTTACTCTTTCTCCAGGTGTGCCGGATTCTAGGTACTAATCTCCTTATAATTCCTGTCAGTTATACGAGCTTTCCTGTACTGTCAATTCCTCGTGTAAGTCAGTTTCTCTGCTAAGTAAAGGATGTTGAACATAGAAAGATCTTGCGGAAACTCCGTTGTTTATTTTTCCTTTGTGGCTTATACCTTTATTTATGGATTTATCAAGTTCCAAAATTTCGTGATTCAGTTATACATATATATATATACATACATGTATATATATATATATATATATATATATATATATATATATAGATATATATATATATATATATATATATATTCTCAAGGAAGCAAGAGAGACGTCTTCTGGTAATTTAAAAAGGCTTTATTAAGCGACGTTTCGGGGTCCAGCCCCATCATCACGGCTGTAAAAAGGATTAATACACATAAATATAATAAAAAGACTCATCCTAATAACTAACATACATTTAAGTCATAGAAAACCTACTACAATGCTAAGAGAATTACCATATCAAGTGAAAGGGAGAAGACGAGTGACAAGAAGAAGAAGGAAAGGTTCCAAGTAAACATAGTTATGCCAGGTAAAGAGGGGTAGCGGTAGTTTGATTGTTTAATTTTGGAACTATTGTTTTTATGAAAAGCGATTCGGAAACAGCAAGCTCTTGAGGAGAAGAAGCCCGTGTAATGACTTTAAAGTGTTTGTATTCTATGTTGAATTTGCATTTTTTTGAATGTTCACGAATGTTCGAGAATTCTGGTGAAGACAACCGGACACCTGTTCTATAACTCACCCCCCTGTGGCAATCAATGCGGACTTTAAGAAGCCTACGTGAGGCCCCGACATAATTTCCCAAACTACATTTGGGACACGAAAATAAATAGACCGCATTGGAAGTCAGAAGAGGGCTCAGCTTTTCTTTATATCTAAATAAAGACCCAATAGTTAATGGGTTTCTTAAGATTAGTTGGCTTTTTATGGCCGGACAATATTCACGTATTAAACGTTTAACTTTGGTATAAAACGTTGTATCACTGATAAACGGGACACTAGCAAAGAAAGGCATTCTAGGAGCAGTTGGTCTGTTATTTTTCTCTATTAATTTATTATTTTAAAAACTTGGTTAGGTATTGAAGAAAACCTTAGCTGGATAGCAGTTATCGGTGAAGTACTGTTGTAAAAGAGTAATCTCATTGTGAAATTCAGACCAGCCAGAGGAGAGAGAATATGCCCTGTGGAAGAGTGTATATAAAGCGTTTACTTTAAAGTTAAAACTACAAAAGCTGTAAAAATTTGTCCCTAGTCCAGTAAAAGTCCTTTTTCTAAAAATTGAGGTGTTAAAACCATCCGTATTACGTGACACTTCTATATCTAAAAAAGAGAGCTTATTATCATTTTCATAATCAATTGTAAACTTGATATTAGGGTGGGCTGAATTGGCAAATTGTAAGAAGGAATTTGCCAATTCAGCCACCCTAATATCAAGTTTACAATTGATTATGAAAATGATAATAAGCTCTCTTTTTTAGATATAGAAGTGTCACGTAATACGGATGGTTTTAACACCTCAATTTTTAGAAAAAGGACTTTTACTGGACTAGGGACAAATTTTTACAGCTTTTGTAGTTTTAACTTTAAAGTAAACGCTTTATATACACTCTTCCACAGGGCATATTCTCTCCTCTGGCTGGTCTGAAT
>NC_061108.1:108864678-108889678 GCF_015104395.2 Macrobrachium nipponense
ATATATATATATATATATATATATATATATATATATATATATATATATATACGTAAACACATCCTGAGAGAGAGAGAGAGAGATAGAGAGAGAGAAGAGATCAACAGAGACAGATAGCTGTATCATTAATCCATTAGTCATGTAAAACAAGGTATATATATATATATATATATATATATATATATATATATATATATATATATATATATATATATATACATATACACACACACACTGCTCATATATACACAATAGACGAAAGGATTCCCGGCAAAACTGACGAAACAAACAGAAGAAAGGGAAACAGTAAAACTCAAGGTTAGGTCGAAAGGATATTTAATTTAAAGAAATCAAGATGGATATGTCTTCAGCCTCGCTTAAGTCTTGCAGACTAGCACGAGCTTTCTTGTGTTGCAATGGATGAACAAGAGGGATTTAAATGCAGTAATGTGAATTTGTATTTAAGAGTTAAGAGTTACTAATAGTAGTATTTTTATGCAAGCATCCTATTGCATGGAAATAATAAAAGGGATGGTACTTATAATGTCATTAATTAATAAATGTGTATGGTACGCAAATAATGAAGTGTTAACTTTATTTAAAATATTTCTTTTGAGAACTTCTAACAATTGAAGACATTTACATAAAAAGCCTTTTTCCAAATAACTCGAGAGGTGAACATATTACATGTTTCCTCGTCACGTATCTTTGTCATCTCTTCCAATCTTATCTTTATTCAAAAGCTAAGCTAAGAAGGATAAGCAAAGAGGGAAATGAAAAGTCTCATCTCAGAAGTGACGTTATTGTCTTTGTGCTCTTGATTGAGGTTAATGAAGAAGTATTCTTCCTTTCTTTTAGACGAATTTCATGAAGGGTGACTGCACTGGAATCAGTAGAACTGAATTGAACCGAATATGGAATTTAGGCCAAAGGCTAAGCACTGGGACCTATAAGGTCATTCAGCGCTGAAAACGGACATTGACGGTAAAAAGTTTGAAAGTTGTAACACGAAGAAAACCTCGCAGTTGCACTTTGAATCAATTGGTAAGAAGGGTGAAAAGTATGATGGAAGAAAGAGAATATGAATTGAGGTACAGTAAAAAGGAAGGAAAGGGGTTGCAGCTAGGGGACGAAGGCGCGCTGCAAAGAACCTTGAGTAATGCTTACAGTGCACAGCACGAGGTGCACTGACGGCACTATCCCCCTACGGGAACTGGGAATACCTAGAATCAGTAGTTTTATCTGAATGACTTAAACAGTTCCTTTAATTTCCATTCTTTCTACTGGGCAGAAATTTCTCCAGGTGTTATTAAAGGTCACTGATGAATGAAAGCGTTGTCGCTGGAGACTAAATTTTGCTGTGTACTTACTATTCACAAAAGATTGGAGACGTTTCACCTTGTCCTGCCCACTAAGGCATCTTCAGGACAACTGCATAGCAGAAGTTGCTATACAGAACTGAAGACTTGAACATATAAAACAACCTTACCCTTTGAATAAAATAAAAAATGATGAAAGTCATATTTAACTTTGTACGCCTAGCTGAAAGTAGCTTCTCTCATTCTTATACATTTGTTCCATAAAATGTCAGTTAATTCAAGATCAAGGAGGAGCCATCTTTTATACTTCCATAAAGCCACTGAAACAAGACTTGCTATTGATATCTTATCAAATAACACACGAAACTTTGGAAAATATAACATATTTCTTTATTGAAAATGTTTTATATAGTTCTTTGTTCATTGTAAAAACCAACTCAAATTACAAAAGACAACATTATTCCCACTAAGGTAAGTATAACTTAGTTTAACCAGACCACTGAGTTGATTATCAGCTCTTCTAGGGCTGGTCCAACGAACGTTTAGATAGTTTTACGTGGCTAGGAACCAATTGGTTAACTAGCAAAGGAATGTATTTCTAATCACCAGAAATACATTCCTCTGATTCTACGTAGGCAGAGCGGGAATCGAACTCCTAACTACCGAATCGGTAGGCGAGCACGTTAACCACTATTACAACGAGGAACTCAATACATACTGATATTGCAAAGACCATTTGACCTTCCAATATAATTTCGGGGTTGTCTGCGAGCCTTCAACAGGACCATACCAGCCACTGCAAACCAGGATCCTAGATCGTTCCATCGACACAATTATGTTCCAAGTTCTATATGACTGATGTCGGTCAACCATAGTAGATTCACATCAGCCGTGCATTTGATGTCTAGGCCAGTCCCCTACGACGCTCCTGATTGGCTATTGATAAGCTAATATCAGGACTGGAAACTCTCAGTCTCTCTAGAGAGTTCACATAGGCAGGATCTATGTTCCATCTCTCCTGAGGGATACGTCCTTCAAAAGTATGCCTCGGGAGAGGAGGAACATACATCCTGCCTATGCGAACCCTCGAGAGCGACTGGGAGTTTCCAGCCCTGTCATTGGCTTATCAACAGCCAATCAGGAGCGTCGTAGACATCAAATGCACGGGTGATGTGAATCTACTATAGTAACAACCTGGCCTCTCATCCTATTTTCAGAGCACATGATGATATAACTACTTGCTGGTATTACAGCCATTCCGATTCTGTTGCTCTGAAACTGCCTTTATGAGCACATCGGGGAGAAAAGCGTCGGATCCTTTGTGAACAGTGCGCACTCTGCAAAGTCCTAACTTTCTGTGACTCCGCTTCTATTCAACATGACATCTGGTGAGGTTTTGCGAAACATCTTCAGAATAAAGCATACTTTGAACTTGGGAATAATTGAAAATGTCATGTAAACAGTTGACATACTTGTGACTAGAGTAATTTGATAATAATAATAATATTGCAGCATATCCAGGCTGCTGCAGGATATGCTGCAACGCAACCATCGGCTCGAAGAAAGTGGCTTGAGACCTGGCTCAGCCAACCAATGAAAACAAAGACTCACCGCCACCAGCCAATAGGAGAAGCATGGGGCAGACCCCCTGCTGTCAACCACAGATATAACGAGGACGGACACCGCACCAAGATCAGTCCACCCTCAGCTTCCCAGCCCGAGGATGTCTGGCAGCTCCAGACGAAAGCTGGCTTTAAGAAAGAGAGAGAGAGAGACGAGAGAGAGAGAGAGAGAGAGAGAGAGAGAGAGAGAGAGAGAGAGAGAATCGTTAATGACTTTGATGACTATGGTATCATAGTTTATCTGTAAAATTCAAATATATGCACCTATTTTGACCCTGTAATTTACCATTACCTCTATAGGCGCTCTACTAGCCTGTTTAAGTAGCACTAAAAAGCCGCTATTCACAAAATAGAGAAGAATCTCTACAAGTGTAACGCTGCTGAAGTAGCCATTACTTTTAATAAAGTATGCTTGAGAGAGGCTCTGCTTCCTAAGTACAATAATAATAATGATAATAATAACATTATTATTATTACTATTATCATTTTCCTCACAACCTACAACATTCAACTTAATAGACCAGAAAAAACTACATTTGTGTGCAGCCAACTACCGAAAATATCAAATGCTCGCATATATTATATGTATATATATACATATGTGTGTGTGTGCATTATATAAAATGGTTAGGATGATCATTATTAATTTTTTCATTATATTGTCATCCCTTTTTAATCAACTAGCTTGAGGTACTTATACTTATATAAACATGCTTACGGTTTATTAAATACACGAACACTTCTTTGATAAATTTCCTAGCTTCATCAAGAATTCTGGTTAAATCATTTACTTATCATTATTCAAAATCCAAAACTACTTATTTGAAAAGGGATCGAGACAAAGTAGTTAACCAACATAAAATATACCTCACTCACTCACAGCTTCATTGAGAAATGTTTTCAAGTTAACTTCAGCGTTTGAGTCATTCTCTTGATGGATGGTAAAAAATGAGTAGATGCAGATAGATAAGGAGATTAAATCAACACCAGGAAAGCTAATGCTAGGAGTTCCATTTGCTAGGATTCAAGTATGTACTTTGATGTATAAAACCAAGTCGGACGATAAACCTTACTAAGTATAATTCCGCCTTAAGTCCATAAGAAGAATAATAAATAGTATTTCCAGGTCATATCCAACAACAACACCAATAATTACAATACTTTTAGTTAATAATCACAAAAATGATGCCGAGTAATCTTCTCTGTACACCAATACGGGTTAAGAATAATCCGAACTCTAGATGCCGGGTATATCGCTCACAACCGGGATTACGGTTTTAGCTACGAGAGGATAGGATTCTAAGAAAAGGATACATGATTTCTGTTTTAAAGAGGAGGGTCAGTCTGCACTTCTATGATGATGATCAGTACTGACACATTTGAACGTATTCTTAAACTTAGCTTTCCAGGTAATTGAATAATGAATAACTTACTATACTAAGGGTATTTCCTTTCACAGGCCCCCATACGTATATCTTAGTTTTACCAGACCACTGAGCTGATTAACAGCTCTCCTAGGGCTAGCCCGAAGGATTAGATATATTTTTACGTGACTAGGAACCAATTCGTTACCTAGCAACGGGACCTACAGCTTATTGTGGGATCCGAACCACATTGTCTCGAGAAATGCATTTCTATCACCAGAAATAAATTCCTTTGGTTCTCATATCTTGACTACAAACAGTTCGTTCATAAGACAGCTGAAGAAGGGTTAAATAAGTAAATAAAATAGACGGGAAAGGGAAATACAACTCACTCTACCTTGAAATATTGCAACCGCTTAGTGACGGGAATATTTACTACAACTCCTCGTACTTAAAATGGAAATTATTCAAGCATAAATTATGGATATAAAACTTTTCATACTGAGTAGATCATGAAAGGCTGAGAATTCTCTCAATATGATCCCTTTTAAGTTTTACAAGACACCATTTAATGGCATGCTTAAGCTATTATTCACACTTAATTCAAGATCGAGCTCCCTGTGGAAAAGACGTCCACATCACTCAATCCAGATACCTGCAAATTTAACTCAACCAGAACTGTAATGTGTAATTTAGAAAATATCCAAACTTAGGATCGGATTGAAAATGAAAGCGCTACTTGACGATGAATAATGAGTGTCTGAAAATTTGTTTTTTATCATTTAAAGACTCGTTAATGGTATTACAAATAATATCGTATACCGGAAATAAAAACGTTATGTACGAGTTTATATTACTGGCATTTTCAATTAATCCTGTACAAGTACTGTTCAGAATTTTTCACGGGGATTTACTGAAGGGAATGACAGTCCATTATTGAAAACATTAACTGATATTATGGTGGCTACTTTACAAATTTAGCAATCCACACATAACGAAAGGGAATAAGACTATTTAAAGCTAAGTAAAATTTCAATTTAATCGGATGAATTTTTTTCCACATACTGCAGCTGTTGTCAAAGTTTCAGTGAGAATAAAAATACCTCGAAATATGGAAGCATTCCCTATTGACATATCTTCTCTTGACACCATGACCGGGGAAAAAGACCATAAAACGTGGTGCAAAGCAAATAAAGTGGAATGATTCATGGAGGAATAGGGTCGCCATCAATAGTTATAGCAACCTCGATTTGTGACACGGACATTTCAATTTCGTGTTTTCATAGTTTGGGATATGGGTTGTTACTGATTTCGTGCACATAAAAATACGAAATAATGATAAAAAAGAACTCTAATGAATTTCAAAGTACAATGCAATTTCTATCTTCATTCAAAATTTAAGAACAGTTCCATGGGAAAAAGAAGCTTTGAGTTTCGATATCTTTGTATCAATTTTTCACTTTTTCAGCATTCAGGTCTAATTTTGACCCATTGCTGTAGGTTATAATACGTTTTTTTTGGGGGGGAGGGTAAGCTAGGGTAGGGGAAGGGGTGTTGAATGATTATTGAACAGTGCGTAAAACCTGCCTTTGAATAAGAACTTGCATAGCATATTTTATATTTTATATCAATAATAACTAAAAGACGTAAGCGTCTAATTTCTTGATACCTTGGCAAACATTACACACGCACACGCATAAAACATATATATATATATATATATATATATATATATCTATATATATATATATATATATATATATATATAAATGTATATAGTTTATGAACTTCTCTGTCGATTTTCTGTGTTCGAATCAAACCGTATTTTGATCTACTTTCTTTAACTTTCCTCTTTTTCTTCAGAATGGGTCGCGCTCTGATTACTAGAAAGGCTATGGGCGTTTGAAAATATATTTTGAAATTCAAATGTTATTTAATAACAACAACAACAACAACAACAACAACAACAAAAACCACAACAACAATAATAATGATAATAATAATAATATTATTTTTGTCATTATTATTATCATTAAATTATTATTATTATTATTATTATTATTATTATTATTATTATTATTATTATTATTATTTTATTATTATTATTATTTTTTTATTTATTTTTTTTTTTTTTGCTCTATCACAGTCCTCCAATTCGACTGGGTGGTATTTATAGTGTGGGGTTCCGGGTTGCATCCTGCCCCCTTAGGAGTCCATCACTTTTCTTACTATGTGTGCCGTTTCTAGGATCACACTCTTCTGCATGAGTCCTGGAGCTACTTTAGCCTCTAGTTTTTCTAGATTCCTTTTCAGGGATCTTGGGATCGTGCCTAGTGCTCCTATGATTATGGGTACGATTTCCACTGGCATATCCCATATCCTTCTTATTTCTATTTTCAGATCTTGATACTTAACCATTTTTTCCCTCTCTCTTCTTAACTCTGGTGTCCCATGGTATTGCGACATCAATGAGTGATACTTTCTTCTTGACTTTGTCAATCAAAGTCACGTCTGGTCTGTTTGCACGTATCACCCTATCCGTTCTGATACCATGGTCCCAGAGGATCTTTGCGTGATCGTTTTCTATCACTCCCTCAGGTTGGTGCTCGTACCACTTATTACTGATTCATTCTACCTGTCACCAGTCCCTCGTAAGGAACTTTTATTTCGCGGGAGCTAGGAAGCTAACAACAAAATGGTAAACGAATGAATAACAAAGCAATTGAGAGAGAGGCTACATGCACTGAATTTCCTGTCAAAACAAAATGCAACACCCGTCTCAGTACCGTTTCACCTTTTGTTTAAAGAGTTGGCTGGAGTTCAATTATTAGAGTCAGGTGGTTTTTGGGTTTTTTAACACTGTAGCCGCCCCCCTCCCCCCCGCCTAAAAAAAGATTGACATGTTATACTCGGAAGAGTTTTGAAGACCGTTCGTTTCTCGGTCATCTTCATCTTGTTGTCCTTCTTCGTTATTAATTGGTCCCTCTTTCTTTCTTTTTGTTGCCATGGAAGAGGTGCACTTACCCTAATTGGATTGTTTATTTTTATTCTTTTGTTAATTAACCTCCATGCATTCAACAGTGGGATGGAAATTGGAGGGGTTTATTGGCTGAAATCTCGTGTTCTAGTAGATTATTTTTCTTTCTTTGTTTTTACCTCACAAAGTGTCTTCTGAACTACCGTATATAATAATTTTGTTTTGCAACATAGTCGTATGATTTATAATTCTTCATTATATATATATATATATATATATAGTATATATATATATATATATATATATATATATATACATACATATATATATATACATACATATATATATATATATATATATATATATATATATATATATATATATATATATATATAATGTTCTGTTACAACAGAATTCCATCTAATAAAAGGAGTCCATAAAAACACCAAAATATAGAGAGAAAAGTACTATATTTCAGAGACTGCTGTCTCTCTGTTCAGGTATATGAATGAGAAAAGTTTACAGAAAAGGTGGTATTTATACCAAGAGATCCATAAGATTTTCCTGGAGGAAAGAATCACCAACACGAAAAACGACATCTTCGTACTACACAGAGTGACATATGGAACTCAGTCTAATCTTCGCCTCCTCACTACGGACCACATATACAGGTATCTGATTTCATTCTGTTCCGACATTGCTGCCTATAATAGCGTGACTCATTCCAACAGATTTTTACGCAAGTTAAATAACTTAATAAATAATGGCGCATGGAATAATCTTGAGCAACAAGACAAAGTTTTAAACTTATCCAACACCCCCCTTACTGTAAATCAACATTTAGTTTTAAATCTAGGCTTATCCTTTGCCCTTATGACTGACGGCAAAAACAATCTTGACTTCATAGTGGCTTTTGATAAATTCATATCTGACAGAAACTACAGCCGTAAAGAGATATGTTTAAAAAGTGTGTTACTAAATGCTTTAACTGACCTAAATAAGAAATATCCTGTTCCCGTAGATTTATGATAGCCATCCACTCGCTAAAAAAGTTAGATGTTATAATAAGTAGATCAGACAAAGACGGCAAAATCGTATATAATGGACCAAAACCTCTACCTCGACAAAATCAACCAACTCCTTAGCGACAAACTGACGAAAAAGTAATATTAATTGGCCAAGACAAAAAAGAGAATTGAACTATTAGAGAAATTTAAAGTAATTAATCCTAAACTCCCCTACTTTTATGGCCTTCCCAAAACTCACAAAGACAATCTTCCATTCAGACCCATCGTTTCATGTGCTGGAGCTTTCAATTACAAAATTAATAAATGGTTAGCTGGCCTCCTTTCCCCTTTTTTAGGCACTTTTTCTCCCAGTCACATTAAACATTCGGAAGATTTTTGTCACAAATTCAGAGAAGCCTTGACGTAGATTCCCTATTTACAAAAGTATCAATACAAGACGTTCTTCAGTTTCTGAGGGAAAAATTATCCCGTGTTCAGATCATTTCCCATTGGCGCTTGACAAAATAATAAAGTTAGTTGAATTATGTGCATCAAATAACGAATTTTCATTCGAGGAATCATTCTATAAGCAAAAATTCGGGTGTAGTATGGGTAGTCCTTTAAGTCCCGTTTTAGCCAAGCTGTACATGGAATACTTTGAAACTACAGTAATAAATGCAATAAAACCCAAAAACATGCTGTGGATGAGATATGTAGATGATATTCTAACATTTTGGGATAATAGGCGGGGCAATTTTAATGAATTCCTTTCAAAATTAAACACATTAGTGTCCAGCATAAAATTTAAAGTTGAATGGGAAACAGACAACAAAATTCCTTTTCTTGATGTTATAATAATCAGAGACACGACAGAATACAAATTTACTATATACAGAAAACCAACGTTCTCACTTTCATACATTCGCTACTTTAGCTATCACGACATTGCTATCAAGATAGGTGTAGCCAGCAACCTGTTTTCAAGAGCCTTGAAAAAGAATTTGAACTAATTCGTAAGCAACTTTTGTCTTTAAAATATCCTGACCATATAATTGAGAGAGCAATTCACAAAGCAAACGTAATTTTCTACCGACCTTCTCAAAACAAGACCAAAGAGACACCCAAAAATAAAAGAAAAATTCCTCACCTGAACAGGATTAAGACAGTAACTTAGACCCTTGGAAAATCTAACCCTTTTGCATTTACTTACCCAAACACCTTAGCCAAATCCCTGATTAACGTCCAACAAAAGACATTCCCCAAGGAAACAGGGGTTTAGGAAATCCCATGCCAGGACTGTGACAAATCTTAAATCGGATTTACAGGAAAATCACTTCCCCACAGATCAATACAACACAAACGGTCAGTTAGGTATGGACAACAGAACTCAGCTATTTTCAGCCATATAAATGAACATAACCATAGAATAAACTGGAATTTGTCACATATAATTTATAGCAGCAACTGCCAGTACAAGAGTCAAATGATGAAATCGGCCTTAATAAAAGAGAGGCAGGTAATGAACATCTGAAAAGGAGCATGGGATTCAGATGTGATCAACAAGGTTTTCATTCAACCAACGCTGAAGAAGATTAAAGGAAGATTATCAGCGGGGGTGACCTAAATTGGCTTACCTGTGGATGGATCTCTTGGTATAAATACCACCTTTTCTGTAAACTTTTCTCATTCATATACCTGAAGCGAGAGACAGCGGTCTCTGAAATATAGTAGTTTTCTCTCTATATTTTGGTGTTTTTATGGGCTCCTTTTATTAGATATACTTATATATATATATATATATATATATATATATATATATATATAAACATATGTATGTATGTATATATATATATATATATATATATATATATATATATATTATATATATATATATATATATATATATATATATACATAAATCCCTTTGCATAACAATCCTGTCATTGCGACCAGCTTAAAATACCTGTAACTATTTGTCAATATTTATATATGTATATATATATATATATATATATATATATATATATATTATATATATATATATATGATGCATATATGAATATAAAGTTGAGTTGAATATAAAATTTAGGCCAAAGCCCAAGCACTAGGACCTATGAGGTCATTCAGCGGTGAAATGGAAATTGACTGTAAAAGCTTCGAAAGGTGTAATAGGAAGACAACCTCGCAGTTGCACTACGAATCAAGTGTTAAGAGAGGGTGGGAAGTAAGATGAAGAAAGAATATATGAAAGGAGGTACAGTAAAAGGAACGAAAGTGGTTGCAGCTAGGGGCCGAAGGCACGCTGCAAAGACCTCAAGTAATGCCTACAGTGCACCGCATGAGGTCCACTTACGGAACTACCCACCTACGGGTATGTAACATATATGCGTGTGTAAAGTATGTATTTCATAATGATTCAAAGTCATGCACTTCCAAAAGAAATGAAAAACGTCTGCACGAGGACCTTCTTCCATTAAACCATTTTTTGGACGTACGCGCATCCATCTCTTTTAATGATTCTCACTCTTCGATCCAAGCCATTTACACTTCTCTATTTCAGTTTACTAGCCTCTATAAAGTCATCTCTTCTAGATTTCATATTCATGTAAAGTTTCACTAGAGAATGGGATGTCATTTTCATTAGTGGCTTTTTAACTCTGCACAAGCATTAGAAACGGGACATTTGTATGATGAAAAATTTCTTCCATTAGCAAATGAAGATTTTTGTAGCATTAGCATGCTGTGATATGACTTTTTTTGCTATTCATTCCATAATCCACATTTGTTACATAGTCAATGTGTGCAATTTTGAATAAGGGAAACGTGTTTCACTCATTAGCCAATTATTATATTCTTTAATAAGAAATTCTAATAATGGGAGAAATATGAAAGAAAAATCTGTGATGAAAAATAAAAATGTGTCCATCATACCATCATTCTGTCAAGGTTTTACAATCTGTTGCGCTCAATGTGGGTTTCTGTTAACGACAAGATGGGCAGATAAAAGATATTTTCACCAAAAAATAATCATACGTGTTTTTCTCTTTTCGCATCGTATATATATGTATATATATATATATATCATATATATATAAATATATATATATATATATATATATATATATATATATCGAGCTACAATGTCCTTTAATATCTAATTCGCTCTACCTCGGAATTAATATATTTTTCATATATGCTTAACCGAAGGGGAATTTTTTCTCGATAATAGATTTGCCTGGACCAGGGCGCGAACCTATGGATCCTTTCAAACCCAGGAACGTCAGTGAAGCTTTTACCTACTACACCACCGCGGTGGTGTAGTAGGTAAAAGCTTCACTGACGTTCCTGGGTTTGAAAGGATCCATAGGTTCGCGCCCTGGTCCAGGCAAATCTATTATCGAGAAAAAATTCCCCTTCGGTTAAGCATATATGAAAATATATTAATTCCGAGGTAGAGCGAATTAGATATTAAAGGACATTGTAGCTCGATATATGTATATGAATCACGGAAATGTGATATGACTTATATATATATATATATATATATATATATATATTATATATATATATATATATATATCTCATAACGTTAACGGCTTCATTTGCGGAAGCTATCTTCGAACACTGAATCATCGTACATTTCCTTTTCTCTTCAGGTAAGCTTCTCTTTATGAGAAAAAGAAGTACAGAACGATTCAGTCGAAATGAAAAGTTATTCTCAATATATATATATATATATATATATATATATATATATATATATATATATATATATATATTGTTACGTTTTAAGCCCTGGCCTGAAGGGCCCAAATACGTGAAGGAAAATATTTGAGGGAAAATGCAGAATAAATTACTTGACACTTACCTTAAAAGGATTTATAGTGTTAATTTACTCTAGAGGAGGTCGCCAGAAAACTCAGCTAATTACTTTACATACATTTATTTACAAGAGGCCATTTACTGGTCTGGAGAAAGAGCAAATGCAGCTTGTCCACACAGGGACTAATATTATCTATCACAAAGGGATGATAGTTGGCTATAAATGAGGTTCACGTAAAAGCTGGCTTTCAAAATTGTTCATATGTCTTGCGGTAAAGCAGCACTCGCGGGCGCGAAGACTTGGACACGTGACTCAGGAAATCTGGAAGAAATCCCAGATTAGACACAAAATAATCAAAGAGTTCTTGCACAAGTTACAGTTACTCACTCTGTCTAACACACTGGGGAGGAACTCTTAGCGTTAAATGAAATATTCAATGACTTCATTTGTCTGGGACGATCACACAAGGGAGGCTGTGGCCATGAGGCAGTGAGAGGAACAAAGGAATGTTCATTTGAGAATTAGGAGTTTGAATTTTGAAAATGGGGAGTCATTACGACACTAGGAGGGAAAGAACTGGCAATATGACTGATTCACAAGACGTACCTGGATGCCATAATAAGTGGACCTTTGTAGAAATGCGGCGTCGGCTTTGTCTCAGGTTTGGGCGCACCAGTAACGCCTGGGTAGGCCTAAATGGGAGGCTACTGGCTGGGACATCCTTCCGAGGTCACGACTGGAGATGACTGACTGAGGTCGAAGGCAGGTGTGCAGCATGGGTGTTGCAGGTCAGCTTAACCCCACAAGAGCAGGGCATCCTGGAAACAGAACATACGGCCAGCAAAGGGTTCACAGGAAAAAGGAGCTGAAGACGTAGGCCTAATAAGTACCTGGCTACCTACACCCTCCCTTTTGGGATACGTCCTTAAGGCTGAGAAGTCTTTATTTCCCCCCTTCTAACAGGAAATTCCTATCTCTGGCTGGTGTTCTTTCAGTTCCTGCCTAAAATCAGCTGATATTTGGGTAAATATGGCTGCTCTATTACAAATAAAATAGATTAAATAAATGCTGGGGAGCCGAGGCGGTCAATAAATGTAACAGCTCCCCCTGTTAAGAAGGCATTCACTCCCTTTTGGGCGTGAAGGCCTTGGCTAAATAAGTTGATCGTCTCGACTACGCAGTTCTCCTACTCTAACTGTGGTTTTTAGAGCTGCGACACAGCTAACTACAGTGGCCTACCTAACTTATAGGTGGAGATGCTAAGTACTAACTTATTGGCTTAATGTAGTCTAGCCTAAGTGAGAACTATGGGTTGTCTGGGACGACAGTCTACTCTACCCCTATGTAAGGTTACTTGAAAATTCTACTTGCTACTACCCTATTGCCCTGGTACTAAATCATTAGCCTAACCTACTTATTACAGTTAATTAGAGACGCAATCATTCCAGAGTGCGGTACGCACAGCAGTGGTTTATTGAACTGAATTGTTAAAATACATTGAGGTAATTATGACATACATGAGGGTTAGTATTACCAATTCTAGGGGTTAGAGGGTTAGTTTTACTGGCAGAGATCAGGCTCGCTACCTTCTCTGGGTAGGTGCCAGGATCACTCTGCAAACGAATGTGGCACTGTACCTCGGGCACAGGTGTCAAGGAGAGCATGTGGCTCTTTGGTTAGTGTGTTAATGACGTCCCTTCTTCTTCTTATTTTTCCTCCAGGACCTGGCTATACCATTCCTAAGAGTAGACGGAGGCACCGACTCTGGGGTGAGGCCAGAAACGCCGTCAGGAGCAGAGGCAGTGGTAGCCTGAGGGATTGCAGGAGAACACCCTACTTCGGTATCTGCAGCAACCGTCGTACAGGTGGAACCTACTGCAGGGGAGGCCCTCACTTCGGCTGCTGCGACAGCCGTCGTAAAGGTAAGACTCCAGGCTGACTCCTAGTCGGGCAGTTCCTGGTAGGCCAGAGGAGGCGTAAAGAGGTCTGCCGGAGGTTCATCCTCGGGCGACAGAGGTGAGGTTGAAGAAGATTCATGGACTGGAGATTGGCCATGGGCTGCGGTAAGCTCCATACCTGTTGGAGGATCTCCTGTAGGAGGATCCTTGATAAGGTTAGGCACCGGCGCTAGCTCGGGGCCAGGCGCAAAGGTCAAGGTTTGTGGTGGCTCTACGCCCAGGCTGGATGGAGTTTGGCACTGCTCAGTGCTGCCAAGTGGCACTGGCAGAGAGTTGAGGTCAGCTGGACCTGTGACAGGTACCGGAGGTGCAATACCTCTCAGCGTGCCCTTGGAAATGGGAGACAGAGGCTCCTGTCTCTTTTGGAAGGCTAAGCCTTGTGGAACATGGACAGTATCCGCTGCTGGTAGCTTGCTAGGGTACCTAGGCATTTTGAAATGCGAGGGAGACTTTGGAGAAGTGAGGTCTGGTGACCTTCAATTGGACAGTCGGAAGGATCAGTTTAATATGATTGATGACTTCAATCGTGATTAGTTGCCGTCTATCGACGGTAGCCCCTTGGGGGATTTGATCTTCCCGTATCAGGGAGATTTGAGCGCCAGAATCGTCAAGGCTCTGACGTGGCTGGCGGATAATGACCTTGGAGGGGTGCAACGGTTATAGGGCCCTGAGCTGGGGGTCCTAGTGAGGAAGAATTGGTGATGGCCATTGCGATGGTGGGAATATTGAAATTCGCGCACCTTCCGTAGTTGGCAGACATGTGACCCTTGCGGCAACACTCTCGGCAGAACTGGGTCAAGAACTTCTTCTGTGGCACTGGACGATAAGGCCGAGATGGCACCACAGGTTGCGAATCTGTGGGGTCACCAAAGCTTGCAGTGTGCTCTGGCACAGGTGAAGCGTCCTCTCTGGCAGTGATTTGATGTGGAGAGGTAACTTGGCCCTGGAGTGGTGTGGGAGAGGGACATCCCCAGAGGAGGTCCCATCCCAATACGAAACCTACTCCATGCCGAATTGTATTCACTACGCCCAGGCGGTGAGGTTTGGTGCACCAAGGAGTGGTGACCTGCAGGACAACTGTGGGAAAGGTCTTGGACTGCCCTTCGACCCAAGTCATGGCCCACCTGATGTGCTCGTCGACTGTGACATTGGATGGCACTTGGTCCCGGTCTATGAGACACAGATCGGAGCCGGTATCTACTGTAACTGGCAGTCACTGGTAGGGTAGAGCCATCCAGGGGTGCCACTGTGACTGAAGTGGTCCACACCCGCTCAGAGTGAGACCTAGACTCGGGCATAACGGCTGAGGAGGTTGTGGCACTGATCAGGTGGACATACCTGGTCGAAGGTACATGCTTGGGGCACCTAGGATATCCGGGGGAGTAGTGCCCTGTAGCCCCACAGGCTCTGCAGGAGCCCCTCTGCTGGGCTGGTCTCTGTAAGGCATCTGACTGGTCTTGAGAGGAGGCGGAGGCACCTTTCAGTGGCCTAGGAGGGTTCTAAGGAGGTTGGTGGTTTGCGGCGCTCTTGAGGCGGCACTCTGCTGCGAGGTGACCCACTTTCTTGCAAACGTTGCAAGTCTGTAGGTGTCCTTGGTGGGCGTCCTTTGGCTGTGTGGATCCGGAGAGCTGACTTGGTGGCACTATGCGCTGGTGTGAGGTGCTGTGAGACGGGTGGAAGGTTTCCCAGTCGTCAGCCATGCGGCAAGCTTCCGCAAGTGTCTTGGGTTGCTCGTCGTTAAGGTGCCCCGCAAGTGGTCCAGGAACACACTGGTAGAGGTCCTCCAGCATGATTCTGTTAAACAGGTCCTGGAACTCGGTGCACGACATGGCCTCGAGCCAGCACTTTCCGGCTTGGAATTTATGGTAGGAGTAATCTCCCCAGGCCCAACCAACTTCCTTGGCCTGATCTCGGAAAGCTTGCCTCCACTTCTCTGGGGTGATCTCATACGCCTTCGTAGCGAACTTCCACCAGGTCCCCTCGCTGACCCTGATCCAGTGAGCGGAGAGCAGTCTTAGAGTTGCCATCCAGGTGCTTGGCAAGCAGGGCGGCCCTCTCTATCTCAGTGGTAGCGTAGTTTTCAAATAGGGCTTCCACTTCTTCCAGCCATGCCCCGGGCTCATCCACTTCAGGATAAGAGTATTAATGCTTGCAATGGGATTGTACAACACCGAAGGCGTGGGGCTGGGAGCTGGCTATGCATGGCTAGGGCTTCTCCATCTCGAGATTCTTCTCCTTGAGGGCTAGCTCATGCTTTCTCTCTCCTTCCCTTGCTTTTCTCTCTGCTTCTTTTTCCTTCCTCTCTGCTTCTTTTTCCTTCCTCTCTTCTTCTCGGGCGGCTTTCTCTTGCAGGAGCAGATCATCCATCTGCCCCTTCACCCACTGGGTGAGTTCCTGCCCAGTGTAACCGGCGTTCGTGCCCAAAGCTATGAGTGTCTGGAGCCTCTCCAGCTCCATGGATGTATGTGGTTGGGCAGCAGGAGAAGACATTTCTCTAGGCTGCAGTGGAGGCTCGGATGAAAATAATGGCCAGGAGCAGTACTGGATGGAATGGGAGTGCCTACTGTGTAAAGTGGCACTCACTTGGAAATGGATTCTGCGACATGGTAGAGAAAAAGTCTGAAAAGACTGGGTGCTCTGTGGCACTTGGGAAGTGTCCCGTAAGTTGGTGGCACTTCTGGCATGGCACCTTCTAATGAGGTGAGAAAATCAAATGGAGTGTGTGGTGTACGTCACACTAAAGGGCGTTCATAATTTGGGAGATGCTGGAATGGGCAACCTGTAGGTCCAATAAAGGAGCACAGCACTTGTGGAGGTGTTCATTGATTGGGTGATCCGAGATAGTGGATACACTAATGGACAGACACGCAGGTAAATAGCTACCTGTACGTCTGTACATGTGCACGGTACTTTGCGGAGGCGTTCCTTGGACAGTACTTAGGGCTGGTATTGCGGCACTTCGGGAGGCGTTCCTTTGGGGAGCATTCCGAAGGATCACTGATCCTTGTACATGGACACACTAATGAATTGGTCATTCCATAAGGACGGACACGCAGGTAAAGGGCGACCTGTATGTCCTGTACAGGTGCGATGGCACTGGTAACGTGCTGGTGTGTCCCATCGGACAACACTACGTGCAGTATACTCAAGTATACTGAAATGAAATGGCACTCTGTTGGTGGCAGAGTGTAATGGTGGAGGAGAGAAAGTAAAAGGTGGGAGTACTTCAGCAGCCAGTTGATGGACAGTTTCACGAATTAGGGGCACTGTAAAATTGTAAGATCTGACGTGCACTGGTGGTGGCCAATCCTAGACTGGTAACGACTTCCTTGATGGAAGTAATAAGGTTGTGGTGCACACTGTGCAATCTGCGCTTGCGGTATACACAAGTCTTTTGTGATAAAAAATGAAAAGACCACTCAGGCAACGACAGGTAATGGTAACTTTAGAAATGCTCAGTCCTTGGCTGAGGTACTCGGTAAATGAAATAAATGGACACAGGCGCGTATCACGCTCAGTGTAAATGAAAGACGCAAGAGACTAAAATAATGTTAATGTATGCGTAATGGTAATGGACGTAGTACTCTCTGGGCTTTTTGGAATACTAGGTCTCTCTCTCTCTCTCTCTCTCTCTCTCGTCTCCTCTCTCTCTCTCTCTCTCTCTCTCTCTCTCTTTCTCTCTCTCTCTCTCTGAGAGGGTGAAAATGATATATGACGAACTCCCTTGTATTCATTTGAACTACTAATAATGTTAGTTAATATAACGCAACTCACGTTAAATGATCTACTTATGTTAACCCTCTTACGCCGATTGGACGTATTAAACGTCGAGTCAAAATGTCTCCCGTATGCCGATTGGACGTACCATACGTCGACTCAAAAAAAGTTTTTTTAAAATTCGCGGAAAAATACTTATAGGCCTACCAGCCGAAAACTTTTGAATCACGCGCCTTGGGGGATGCTGGGAGATCACGGATCAAGGCCTTGTTTTGTTTTGAAGCGTGACCCAAGTGCGCATGCGCGGAATCCTTCCTTCTCGCTCCAGCCAGCATCATCGTAGCATCATCCGTCAGCGATCTTTTGCCGCAATCGTGTTTGACTGAGCTTGTGCGAGACTTTGAACATTTGTGTTGGTACAGAACGTTCATAGAGATGTCTGACCGTCGTATGACACGCGAAAGGCGCGTTTTACCCGTCGGAAGGGATCGTGTTAGAAGAGTTTTGGACTTGGATGCTGGCGAAGGACCCAGCACCCAACCTGACCTCGGTCCTCAACGCCGTTCTGTGCGACCACGTGTCGATGAAAGTGCTTCGAATGTGTCTCATTTGCCGTTAGTAACCCCAAGGAAACATCGTGCCATCCTTAGGGGCATTCGTAGGAATTTGGGAGGGCTCAAACAAAGAGACATTGACGATTATTTATCGGAGCTCGATCGAGAGCATTTGGCAAGTCCTCATTTTGATGGCGGTTGGTCATCCAGTGACGAGGACATTACTCCCGATCATAGTGATGACGAGGATTATTTGCCCCCAATGTCCGTTCGAGGGTCACATCCCGAAAGTGAACTAGAATTTAGTAGTTATAGTGCTTATGAGGGGGAATCTGAGGAGGGGGAGGACGATGATTTAGGATCAAGTTTTGTTGGTGATGATGATGGGGATACAGAAAGCGAAGGCTTGAGTGAGGGAGATGGGCCAGTGAGGGGGGTTCGTGTGGGAAATCGTGCCCGCGCTCGTGCCCGCGCTCGTGCCCGCGCGCGCGCGCGCGCAGGGGCACGTAGAAGGTCGGATAGTCGTGCTAGCGTAGGGTCGTCCGAGAGCGACGATGGGGTGGACAGAGGACCCCACACCACCTACCATGCATCCATTTACGGCAAATCCTGGCCTCACCGTACCTGTTCCCCTGACTGCTCTGGGTTTTGTTCAGCTTTTCCTTACGCGGGAATTGCTGGAGTACCTGGTAGCAGAGACGGTGGACTACGCCAGGTATTGCCGTGATGAACTACGCACGACATTATCTTATCACTGGCGAGGCTGCGACCTCTCTGACATGGCGCATTTTTTGGGGCTCCACGTTTTTTTTGGATTGATTCCTGCTGCCGACGTCAGGATGTATTGGAGGCGTAATTTTCTTTTATGTACGCCCTATGTGCCCGGCATTATGCCCCGTGATACTTTCCTGGCGTTGGACAGATATTTTAACGCCTTCAACCGAAGGGCCATACCCCGGAATAACTCTGATCGCCTCATTTTAGTGCGCCCAGTGTTGGAATATATTCGTGAACGCTGTAAAACTCTCGTGATTCCTGGAAAGAACCTTCTTTAGATGAGGGGATGATGCCTTACAAGGACGTCTAAGCATCAAGTGTATAACCCCAAGAAGCCGAAGAAATATGGCGTGAAATTTTTTTTTATTACCGAGGCCAACACTGGCTACGTCGTGGACTTTTCGGTGTATTCCGGGGTCTTCTCCACGATGCGTGACACTGTTTTCGAGCTTGTGGATCGTTTCCGTAACCAGGGATACCACCTGTTTATGGATAATTATTATAACTCGGTATCCCTGGCCCAGGAACTGTATGATGCAGGTGTTCACGTCAGTGGTACCCTTCGGTTGGTGCGTGGGGCCCCGAATTCCCTCAAGAGGTACGCTAGCCATCAGCAACATCTGGCAAGAGGAGAGACACAGTGGCGGCGGAAGGGAGCTGTCTTCGTCATCTGTTGGAAGGTGTCCGACTCGTCCCCCATGATTACGACGAGCCATGAACCTGTCCAAGAGGAGATCGTGCAGCGGAAGAAGACGCGTCGACAGGGCCGAGTTGTGTATGAGCAGTTTCGTGTTGAGCGCCCTACCGTCATTGGGCACTACAATAGGCACATGGGAGGAGTTGATCTCTTTGATCAACTCATCCAATATTATCCCTTCGCCAGGAGAAACCAGAAGGTGGACACAGAAGCTCCTCAATACATCCTTCAGTTGGCCCTCCAAAATGCCTACGTACTCTACTGTGGGTACTACGGTCCCGATCTACGGAGGATGAGCCACTTAACAGTTCCTCGAGGCAGCCGGGGAAGCCCTCATCAACTTTGATCCCAATGAGTGGCCTTCCATGTCTGCCCCCCTGCCCCGAGCTGTAGATCTACCCATAGAGGAAAGGGCAGACCTTCGGGGTGCCAACTTCGGTCATCCTTCTGCCGACGCCCCTGCTGCTGACGCCCCTGCTGCCGCCCGCCTGCTGCCGCCGCCCCTGCTGCTGACGCCCTGCTGCCGCCGCCCCTGCTGACGCCCCCACCCGCGCCCCTTCTCGTCGGGTAGTGGACCCTCCGTGTCGGCTAATGCCAGGGGATCACACACTGGATCTCCTAGAAGGGCGCAGGCAGAAACGGTGCCGGGTGTGCCATATGAATGGCAGAAGGAGAGACACCCGGTTCTTCTGTCGCACCTGCAAGATAGCTCTATGCAGGTTCGGGGAGTGTGACCGCAAATACCACAGTGTGGCCTTGTATTGGAGTGCGACTCAGCGGCGGTCAAGGGAGGGGCGCACGGAACCGCGCCCTATCCCAGCGGCCGTAAGGGCGCGCGTCTCCCTCCTCCACCTGTACCTCGTCATGTCGAGAGGAAAAAAATGCAAGACTCTTCAATGGAGGAGGGAGAAAACAAGAATAGAACGAAGAGTCAGGATTACGAGTGAGTATTCTGCATTTATTTTATATTTAGTTTTATATTTATTACAATTTTTTATATATCTGAATGTGTGCATGATAAAATAATAATAAGACATTTCATTGTATGCGAAAAGAGAAGTGTCACCTTCATTCCTTTTATTTATGTATTGGTACCAGAATCGAAGAATGTAATATATATTTTACGTATAAAAAAATTATATATATACGTATATATATATATATATATATATATTATATATATATATATATATATATATATATATATATAAAATATTTTTTTTGGGGGGTAAGCAAATTACTTACAGTCTAGTAATATTCAATCATTTATCTTCATTTTAAAACATATTGCAAGTCTCTAGAACAATATCTCGATTTATGGTGAATATTTGAAAAAAATAATTTTTATTCCGTCCGCGCGCCGATTCTCTGCCGAAAATCTCGAAACGCAGTAGGTCACATTCTCCTAATATTTGGTGCCTTTTCATATTACGCTTATTTAATAGTTTTTATATATGGAAATGTGCGCAAAAACGTGCACAATATAAAAAAAAATATTGGAAGGGTTGTTAGCATTTTATCCATTTTTGAAACAATTTGGGCATATAAAAGTACGATAAGTACGAAAAAAAACTACGATCGGTCAACTTTGACTCAATCCTTGAAAAGGTAAAAAAAACGCATTTATAACATAAAAATCTTACAGTCTAGTAATATTCCAATCATTTTTGTATTCTTTTAAACAAAAATATTGCAAGTCTCTTAAAAATATCTCGATTTATGGTAAGAATTTTTTAAAAAAAATTAATTTTTTCCCCTCCGCGCAGGTACGATTTTCGGCCGAAAATCCGGAAAACGCGTAGGTCAACAATTCTCTAATACTTTGTGCCTTTTTCTATTACGCTTTTTTAAAGGTTTATATATGGAAAAGGTGGCGCAAAACTACCAAAAAAAAATTAAAAAAAATTGGGAAGGTGTAGCATTTATCTTTTATTGAAATATTTGCATATAAAGTACGATAAGTACGAAAAAACTACGATCGGTTTCAACTTTGAACACCCTGAAAAAAAAGGTACAAAAAAACGCATTTATAAAATAAAAATATTACAGGTCTGTAATATTCAATCATTATCTTCATTTTAAAACATATTGCAAGCTCTAAAACAATATCTCGATTTATGGTGAATTTTGAAAAAAATAATTTTTTCCCCTCCGCGCCGACGATTTTTCGGCCGGAAAATCTCGGAAAACGCGGTATGGTCACATTCTCCTAATATTTGTGCCTTTTCATATTACGCTTTTTTTAAAGTGGTTTATTATATGGAAATGTGGCGCAAAAAACATGCACAATATAAAAAAAATATTGGGAAGGTTTGTAGCTTTACCATTTTTGAAATATTTTGCCATATAAAGTACGATAAGTACGAAAAAAATACGATCGGTTTCAACTTTGACTCAAACCGAAAAGGTCAAAAAAAAGCATTAATAACATAAAAATCGACAGTCTAGTAATATTCAATCATTTAAACTTCTTTTAAAACATTATGCAATTCGCTAAAACAATATCTCGTTTATGGTGAATTTTTGAAAAAAATATTTGTTTTTCCCCTCCGCGCGAAACGATTTTCGGCCGAAAAATCTCGGAAACGCGAGTCAAAATTATCTATATTTTGTGCCTTTTCATATTTACGCTTTTTTTAAAGGTTTTAATATATGGAAATGCGGCAAAAAAACAGCACCAATATAACAAAAAATATTGGAAGGTTGTAAGGCATTTATATTTTTAAATATTTGCATTATTAAAGTACATTAAGTACGAAAAAAACTACGACGGTCAAAACTTTGGACTCAAGAAAAGGTCAAAAAAAAGCATTTATAACAATAAAAAATCTTACAGCTCGTATATTTCAATCATTTATCTTCATTTTAAAACATATTGCAAGTCTCTACAACAATATCTCGATTTATGGTGGGAATATTTGAAAAAATAAAAAATATTTTTTATTCCGTCCGCGCGCCGATTCTCGGCCGAAAATCTCGGAAAACGCGTAGGTCACATTCTCTCCTAATATTTGTGCCTTTTTCATTACGCTTTTTTTTACTTTTTTTTATATATGAAAATGTGCGCAAAAACATGCACATATAACAAAAATTATTGGAAGGTTGTAGCATTTCTCATTTTTTTATATTTGCATATAAAGTACGATAAGTACGAAAAAAAACTACGATCGGTCAACTTTGACTCAACCGAAAAGGTAAAAAAAACGCATTTATAACATATAAATCTTACAGTCTAGTAATATTCAATCATTTATCTTCATTTTAAAAACATATTGCAAGTCTCTAGAACAATATCTCGATTTATGGTGAATATTTGAAAAAAATATTTTTATTCCGCCGTCGCGCGCCGATTCTCGGCCGAAAATCTCGGAAACGCGTAGGTCACATTCTCCTAATATTTGTGCTTTTCATATTACGCTTTTTTTAAAGGTTTATATATGAAAATGTGCGCAAAAACATGCACAATATAACAAAAATTATTGGAAGGTTGTAGCATTTCTCATTTTTTTTATATTTGCATATAAAGTACGATAAGTACGAAAAAAACTACGATCGGTCAACTTTGACTCAACCGAAAAGGTAAAAAAAAACGCATTTATAACATATAATCTTACAGTCTAGTAATATTCAATCATATCTTCAGTTTTAAAACATATTGCAAGTCTCTAGAACAATATCTCGATTTATTGTGAATATTTGAAAAAAATATGTTATTGCGTTTTCCGCGCGCCGATTCTCGGCCGAAAATCTCGGAAAACGCGTAGGTCACATTCTCCTAATATTTGAGCCTTTTTCATATTACGCTTTTTTTTAAAGTTTTATATATGAAAATGTGCGCAAAAACATGCACAATATAACAAAAATTATTGGAAGGTTGGTAGCATTTCTCATATTTTTTATATTTGCATATAAAAAAAAACTTTTAACAAAAATTCGACATTCGTCAACTTTAACTCGTTCGAAATGGTAAAAAACTGCATTTGTAAGCTAAAACTCTTACAGTATCGTAATATTCAATCATTTTCCTTCATTTCGAAACAAATTGCAAGTCTCTATAACAATATTTCGATTTATGGTGAATTTTTTAAAAAATTATTTTTTTACATCCGCGCGCTACGAATTCATGCATCATTTTGTGATAATATTTTCTCTGTGTTGCTTTATCGTTTTTACAATGTGTTATATATCAAAATGATCGCAATTTAGTGCACATTACAACGAAAAAAAAAGTAACTTGTTACCTCTAACCGTTTGGCGCACAGCGCGATTTGAATACAATTATGTATGAATTTTTTTTTTTTTTCGCGTACCATATATCGCATTATTATATATGATAATGATATTATTTCATTTCTGATGATTGCATTCTAAACTTCAGGCAATGACAAAAAAAGGAGCCAAAAATTAACTCTTAATCTTAAAAGTACGCGCGCTGTAAATTTTTGAAAAAATTATTTTTTTCCACTTTCCAGCAGCTCACTCCAAACCAGGCCCGGCATACGGGAGACGTTTGATTTTAGGGCCCGGCGTAAGAGGGTTAACGTTAAATGGAAGAATTGCTTTCGAACAAGTTTTATGAAAACAGAACGTACTAGCGATGAAAGATGTTTACATTACTTTGAAATTATTTGCATTTTAATATGAATTTCCCAAAGACGTGTTTTGCTATAACAATTCTTGTAATTTGCTCTACTTTGAAGATTTTCGTTAACTTTACGTAAGGTTACTAGGTCCCTGTGACAAGTGAAATGACAGTTAGGATTTTAAGACGAAAATGTTAGCAAAACATTTGTAAATGAGGTTACATTAAGTACGAAAGTGAAATTAAACTTTCGCTCAGCGAGCGGGTGAGCGATACGAGGTGAGACGTGCGATGAGCGAGCAGAGGACAGCTGATTTCTGTAAAAGCGAAAACGATTTACAACTCAAAATTCTAATTTCTTATTCAAAGCGAATTAACTTTAATTTCTCTGGCAGAATGACAGATACTAGTATCGAGATTGATATTATTTACATTAAAACTTCAAGACTTACGTTACTTTGCTGAAATCGTTGAGATAATTCTGAAAGGGATAAAACATGGCTGTTCGTTGTGTGAACCAAAGGTTGGCTGGCAGGCCTGAGAGAGTGCATGCGCTTAGCTTAAGCTGAGAGCTGGCAGGCTTAGCGTTACCAACACTTTGAA
>NC_061108.1:108899678-108952178 GCF_015104395.2 Macrobrachium nipponense
AGAGAGAGAGAGAGAGAGAGAGAGAGAGAGAGAGAGAGATTGAGAGAGAGAAGAGAGAGAGAGAGAGAGAGAGAGATGCAATTTATATATGATCAGTGGCTCCACCTTTGTGATGTGTAAATCGCCTCGAAGAAGCCTCCTGTTTTCTGATTAGTGTACCCACGTCTTGGGTGTACCGCTGCCGTTAATTATGAATGGTGGTAATATAAGAGTGTGTTGAAAGCTAGTCTACTGGTAATAAAGCCTTCTTTTCAACTTGCAGTCAGACAAAGGCATTGTTATTCCGGGCAATTTTCAAGGGTTAGTCGTGACAGAGGCCATCTTAAGGTCTGTATTGCCCTTAAACTGACGTCCAAACTATAAATTATTTTTATGAGAGCAAGCCATAAAGTTCACGATAATTATTAGATTCCTGAGGTAAATTATCGTTTAAGGGCCAAAATATGTTGGCATATAATTCTAACGGTCTCCTTGTAACTCAGATCTGCCTTGCTTCCTCTGTTCTTTATCTAATTCAGTTCACTACCACTTTCGTCCCACCACAGTTGACTGACAACCAGGTTCCCTGGCTCACTGCTTAGGTCAACGAAGGTATATAGGATTTTTAAGGAATGCACCCGTTCTGTCTCTTTTCTTGGCTGGTTTGGAGATTAAGCACAGGTTCTTTTGTTGGTCACCTGATCACGCCACCAAAAAGTGGAGAGAGAGAGAGAGAGAGAGAGAGAGAGAGAGAGAGAGAGAGAGAGAGAGAGAGAGAGAGAGAGATCAGTAATACCTTCTCTTCCTCTGAATGGTAGCAACAATCTAAAATGAAAGACGATAGAGCAGTAGGTTTAGCGAACAAACAATGGCAGAAATAAATGAGAAAGAATTCTAAAATAAAGTTATATAAGAAGGCGGAACTAAATGAGAAAGTATGATAAAATCAAGAAAGTCAGATAAGAAAATAAAAGAGGGGAAACGGCCAAAGGAAATGAAACTCCAAGAAATCCAGAAAGGTATGACTTCTGCATTGCAAAAATCTTGCAGGAAACCCAGAGCTTTCAAAGTGTCGCAGTGGATAAGTCGAATTGGTGAAGATGCGAAAGAGAAATATCCTTTTAATCTAAGAATAAATGGTTATTTTTAACATTGTGTCTTTGGCAGTATTTGTTTGACATCATTCCATTCCAACCTATAACCGTTGGTAAGGTCTGACTTACTAGTTTAATCCAGATCAAGCAATATGACAACAGAAAGGAAAGAGTGAAAGCAAAATCAACATGACAAGAGAATGGAAAGAATGAAAACAGCGTTTAATCTTGGAGCTCACGAGAGCAATTTGTCTTATAATTTGGAAATAATTTGAACAGTTTTCACTTCAACAACAACAACAATAATAACAACAACAACAACAACAACAACAACAATAATAATAATAATAATAATAATAATAATAATAATAATAATAGGAAAAGGAATCTGGAAAAACTAGAGGCTGAAGTAGCACCAGGACTAACGCAAAAGTGTGTGCTCCTCGAAACAGGAGGCAGGATGCAACCCGGAACCCCAAACTATAAATACACCCAGTCGAATTGGAGGACTGTGATTAATAATAATAATAATAAAATAATAATAATAATAATAATAATAATAATAATAATAATAATAATAATAATAATGTGGCGCCGTGGAGGAGTGGGTTAGGTCGTCAATAGACTTAAGTCAAGTTAAGCAACATTGGCTCTGGTCAGTCGTTGGATGGGTGACCGCTCTCCTCGGCGTTGATTCCTTGGGAAAGGATCTTTACCATAATTTCCTCAGTCTACTCAGCTGTAAATGAGTACCTATCCCTGATGGGGTAGGGTCCAGCTATGGGTTAAATAGCAAAACTCAGCAATGATGGAAAGAAATGAAGGAATAAACGACGACGACGTAAATGGAACCTCTGGCAACAGAGGAGCTTCGTCCGGCAACCAGGTATTCAACCCAATTGAAGGGGAAGACGGTCAGGTACAGTGGTGCTCAAATCTCATGCGACATGATTCTTTTTGTTTCGTCCAGATTCTCAGACTCAACGTGATGTTGCCAAGTAGTGTTATACTTTTTTTCTAATGTCATACATGTCGAAAAGTTTGTGAATTCACAGCTAGCCTTATTTTCCTTATGGCTATATAAATATGATCCATTTTATGCATTGGTATAATTCGTAATCTGTGTGATTTGAACAGATTTTCTTTTTTTACGCTGCTAAGTTCAAAGTGCGGTGTGATAAGGTTAGCGGTGCCATCAACGAAAGCACACTTAACGTGCTCCTCGGACCGATCAACATAACTACGTCTGCTGCATTATGACAGTAGAGCTAATAAGCTCAACAGTCATAACAACATTTTCAAAGTAGTCGGAATATGAATTAAAACAAGTTTTCTTTGAATGTTGAAGCTTTCGACTGTGTTGAAGCTGCCTGTATGTTGCAAAATGTAATAGGCCTAAAAAAAATAACTAAGCCTTCTGAGATGTAATCTGTTATTAATACATCTATTTGTAGAGATTATCTGTTTTTTGACGAATACAATAGGAATATGAATTACAACCAGTTTTCTTTGAATGTTGAAGTTTTAGGCTACGTTTAAGCTGCCTATATGTTGCAAAATGATTTATAGGCCTAAAAGAATAATCTAAGCCTTATGAGATGTAATGTTACTAATGTTTCTATTTGTAGATATTACATGTTCTTTGAGGAATAAAAGATGATGATTTTGATTATATGGAGAAGATGAATATTAATCGAAATATCATAAGTATTACTATCAAGGCGTATGGAACACTTGTTTTTCAACTGGTTTAAAATATTATTTTCTTAAAAGTCCTCCTTGCTTTTGGTGTATAATTTATTCTTTCATAAGGTAACTTGAAGAACAAGAATGGGTTTATAACCTCATTTGCTTTCTGGCCAGAAATTGTTAATAGAGAGATGTGACTGTTAATTGTAAACTAAATAAATCTAACACCTAGGCCTAGGAACAATATCTTGGCTTTGAAAAATGAATAATTGCATAGGCGAATATTTGCTAGTATGCCACAATTTTTTTTAAATATTTAAGAATTATAACAATTAATTATGTATGAAAATCCAAATATTCCTCTAACACATATGAAGTAAGTGTTTTCAAGATAATTTCATTATCGTTACTCAGTGCAGACCTACTTATGTTACACTGGGTGGTTGTTGTTGCACCGATACTAATGATATGTCACACACGCTCCCCTCACACGTTGATATCGGTGGGTGCATTCTACTTTTGTATATACATATTTACATTTTTTCAGCATTGACGTGTATAAGCAATCAAATAGGACTATTTCAAATTTGATGTTGGCTTTGAAAGTATTACTAATGTTATGACAATTTTTTTTCGTGTTTCTTTTATTTATTTGAACTGATGCTTGATGACGACTTCATTTTGGTCAAATGGTTCAGCGATGTGTGAACGAAAGTTTTGAAAATGTTTCGAAAGAGTTTTTTCTGAAATTTGATACACGATACATTTTCTTACAGTTTTGAAATATATGACAGATTTCACTCTTATGAAACATATTATGTTCATGTTGTATGCAATAATCGCGTTTCCGCATTGAAATAATAGATAAATATGGAGCAAGCTAGGTTGCCAGTTAGTGAATTTGAACGAAATCCTATGGAGTCATGTTGCATGAGATTAGAGCATCACTGTACTTGGAGGTCGTCATCCAGCAACTGATCACCACAACGACAGTAATCAACAGCCTGAGATTGGAGCTACAGAGGCAAAAAGGAAGAAATGGACAAGAGAAGAAAATAAGGAAATATGGAGATGCTACATCAGAAGCAACCCGACGGAGAGAGGATATAGAAGAAGATTGGTCAACATCTGGAATGAGAGGAATAACACCCCCCAAACAGAGCAGAGGCTGGCAGACCAAGAAAGGAACATAAAGAAAAAGAACTGGCTCTCCCCAACAGAAAGAGAAGAACTGGAAAGGGAAATGTCACACGACAACGAATTACACGAAGACGAACTGAGAGACGATGCCACAGAAGACGACAGGGAGGATGAGGTATCAAACAACGACACACGAAGAAACACCGACGAAGTAACAGAGAGGACGGAATGGGTAGAAAAGATTAAACAATGGATGGAGCCAGATACAGAGAGAACAAAGATCCCCTCCAGGAAAGCCTACAACACCAAGAAATTAAGGGAGAAAACAAGTGAGGTCAATGAAATAATGGGCATAATACAGACCACCAGTATCACAGAAACAAATAACTTGACATATGCAGGAGCAAGATTAGTAGCAGAACTGATGGGAATTCGAACACCAACACCACCAGCACACAACCAACCCCAACAGAAACCAAACAAAACAAGAGCAACCTCCTTGGAAAAGGCGCCTGGAAAAGCAAATCATGGTGATGAGATCTGACTTGAGTAAACTGAAAGAGATGGCAGAAAAAAGGCTAAGAAGCAAGAAAACAAGGGAGGAACTCAACGAGAAATAAAAGTACAAGAGAGGGGACTAAACAACACAATAGAAGATGTAAAACAGAGGCTTAAGGCCAAAGCACATAAGATCCAACGGTACATGAACAGGAATAAGGGATACCAACAGAACAAAAACTATTCGGAAACCCCAACCAAGAAACGACTATACAGCCAACTAAGAGGGAAGACACCACCAGAAATTCCTGAAGCCGAACCAAGTAAGAGACTCTGGGAAAACATATGGAGCAATCCGGTATCACACAACAAACATGCAACATGGCTCCAGGAAGTCAAGGAAGAAGAAACAGGGAGAATAAAACAAAGATTCACAGCATCACGACAGACACAGTCAGACACCAACTAAAGAAAATGCCAAACTGGAAAGCCCCAGGTCCCGATGAAGTCCATGGATACTGGCTCAAAAACTTCAGGGCCCTACACCCACGAATAGCAGAACAACTCCAGCATTGTATCTCAAATCACCAAGCACCCAAATGGATGACCACAGGAAGAACATCCTTAGTACAAAAAGACAAGAGTAAGGGAAATATAGCCAGTAACTACAGGCCTATCACCTGCCTACCAATAATGTGGAAGTTACTAACAGGTATCATCAGTGAAAGGCTATACAACTACCTAGAGGAGACAAACACCATCCCCCGCCAACAGAAAGGCTGCAGAAGGAAGTGTAGGGGCACAAAAGACAAAATAGACAAAATGGTAATGAAGAACAGTAGGAGAAGGAAAACCAACCTAAGCATGGCATGGATAGACTATAAGAAAGCCTTCGACATGATACCACACACATGGCTAATAGAATGCCTGAAAATATATGGGGCAGAGGAAAATACCATCAGCTTCCTCAAAAATACAATGCGCAACTGGAATACAATACTTACAAGCTCTGGAATAAGACTAACAGAGGTTAATATCAGGAGAGGGATCTTCCAGGGCGACTCACTGTCCCCACTACTCTTCAGTAGTAGCCATGATTCCCATGACAAAAGTACTACATGAAGATGGATGCCGGTACCAACTCAAGAAAAGAGGTAACAGAATCAACCATCTGATGTTCATGGACGACATCAAGCTGTATGGTAAAGAGCATCAAGGAAATAGATACCCTAATCCAGACTGTAAGGATTGTATATGGGGACATCAGGATGGAGTTTGGAATAGAAAAATGCGCCTTAGTCAACATACAAAAAGGCAAAGTAACGAGAACTGAAGGGATAAAGCTACCAGATGGGAGCAACATCAAACACATAGATGAGACAGGATACAAATACCTGGGAATAATGGAAGGAGGGGATATAAAACACCAACAGATGAAGGACACGATCAGGAAAGAATATATGCAGAGACTCAAGGCGATACTCAAGTCAAAACTCAACGCCGGAAATATGATAAAAGCCATAAACAGTGCCAGTAATCAGATACAGCGCAGGAATAGTGGAATGGACGAAGGCAGAACTCCGCACCATAGATCAGAAAACCAGGAAACATATGACAATACACAAAGCACTACACCCAAGAGCAAATACGGACAGACTATACATAACACGAAAGGAAGGAGGGAGAGGACTACTAAGTATAGAGGACTGCGTCAACATCGAAAACAGAGCACTGGGGCAATATCTGAAAACCAGTGAAGACGAGTGGCTAAAGAGTGCATGGGAAGAAGGACTAATAAAAGTAGACGAAGACCCAGAAATATACAGAGACAGGAGAAAGACAGAAAGAACAGAGGACTGGCACAACAAACCAATGCATGGACAATACATGAGACAGACTAAAGAACTAGCCAGCGATGACAATTGGCAATGGCTACAGAGGGGAGAGCTAAAGAAGGAAACTGAAGGAATGATAACAGCGGCACAAGATCAGGCCCTAAGAACCAGATATGTTCAAAGTACGATAGACGGAAATAACATCTCTCCCATATGTAGGAAGTGCAATACGAAAAGTGAAACCATAAACCACATAGCAAGTGAATGCCCGGCACTTGCACAGAACCAGTACAAAAAGAGGCATGATTCAGTGGCAAAAGCCCTCCACTGGAGCCTGTGTAAGAAACATCAGCTACCTTGCAGTAATAAGTGGTACGAGCACCAACCTGAAAGAGTGATAGAAAACGATCAGGCAAAGATCCTCTGGGACTATGGTATCAGAACGGATAGGGTGATACGTGCAAACAGACCAGACGTGACTTTGATTGACAAAGTCAAGAAGAAAGTATCACTCATTGATGTCGCAATACTATGGGACACCAGAGTTGAAGAGAAAGAGAGGGAAAAATTGGATAAGTATCAAGATCTGAAAATAGAAATAAGAAGGATATGGGATATGCCAGTGGAAATCATACCCATAATCATAGGAGCACTAGGCACGATCCCAAGATCCCTGAAAAGGAATCTAGAAAAACTAGAGGCTGAAGTAGCTCCAGGACTCATGCAGAAGAGTGTGATCCTAGAAACGGCACACATAGTAAGAAGAGTGATGGACTCCTAAGGAGGCAGGATGCAACCCGGAACCCCACACTATAAATACCACTCAGTCGAATTGGAGGACTGTGATAGAGCAAAAAAAAAAAAAAAAAAAAAAAAAAAAAAAAATAATAATAATAATTGCTATAAAAAAATGCTATTATTATTGTCTGCATCAGGAAGAATTTGTCCATAAAAATTAGTCTGCTAATTATATTAGATATAGAAATACTGCAAGCATAGGAAATCATAACAAAAGCATAGGGAATTAGAACAATGATAGGAGAGATGTATCTTCTCTAGTTCTGTAAGTTACAACTATGCTGTTCCTTGTAGATAAAAAAAAAAATCTTCATCCTAATGTTGTAGCCTATCTTCTCTCATTAAAGAAGCAGAAAAGAAGAAAAAATGGAAATGTGACAAAATGAAAGTTGGGCTTTTGAAGCTTGAAAGTCCTACGACCAACAAGAGCGATAACAATTCGGCAAATATTGTAGAAAACAATTGGGTACCCGTTGCTAGGTGATACTAGGTGCCAGTATACGTGACAGTGGAACGGCATCAATAACTATAGGCAGTGATTTTCTTTTATATAATTTGCCTTTTTCATTTCCAATGAAGGGAAAGGACGTTTTCCTCTTCTTTCATCCAAAGGTGATGTGCTTCGTGAACAGTATAAACCTTTCGAACGGAGACAGATTTTAATTCTGGAAGATTTGTTCTTAATTCTTATACTGGTTCCCAGGGGTTACTGTATACCCAAAATTAAATACAGACAAAATTATGGAATAAGTAGGAGAGTCGTTTATTTACACTGTAAGAAATTTTCAAATGGATCCTGCTGTCTCAGATTTTAATGAATTTTTTCTATTTTTGTAATCATTAAACAAAAAACAACTAGATTCACTTGAGTACTTAAGAAATTAAGTATTTACTGATAGTAAAATTGTCCTGGGAAACGTAGTGGTATTCCTCGAAAGAGAGAGAGAGAGAGAGAGAGAGAGAGAGAGAGAGAGAGAGAGAGAGAGAGAGAGAGATCTGAATTTTATTTTATCTTCTGTACTAAGGATCATGAAAATGATACCGATGAGAAATATCCACCAAAAAAAAAAAAAAAAAAAAAAAAAAAAAAAAAAAAAATACAGTGTAATGGAAAGCAGATGTCAACGTAGTGAGAAGACAGAAATCCCACAGATTCCAGGTTAACAAGCTTCATCGGATTAAGCGTCGGCGACTTCAAAGGGACTCCCAAAGCGAAGAGATGACGACAAAAGACGCAGAATCTCTTTGGGGGAAAAATGAAAAAACTTATTTGCAGACTCTTCCGCAACCCACAAAATTGATAAAATGAATTCCGCAGTAGCCAAACCTTGAAGCTTGGTGAGAATTTTTTTTAGTTGTCTGCAAAAAAAAAAAAACTATTGAGATGGCTATTTGTCTGTCTATCTGCAATTTTCATGTCCGTCCTAAGATCATAGAAACTACTGAGGCCAGAGGGCTGCAAATTGGTAAATTGATCATCCATCCTCCGATCATCATACATACCAAATTGCAGCCATCTAGCCACAGTATTTGTCATTTGCTTTAAGGTTTAAGCTAACCATGATCATGCGTCTGGAACGCCTCTAGGTGACAACAACGTGTGCCACCACCCGGCCGTGTCTGAAAGTTTCATGGGACGCGGCTGAGAGTTTCAAGGGCCGTGGCTGGGAGTTTCATACAGCATTATATGCTGTGCAGAAAACTCGGCGCATTTTTTACTTGCTTACCTAATAACACAATCATCTCGTTTTACTGCCATGCAATACTGGCTTTGTGAACGTCAGTGTGAACCAACAACAAGATTTATTAAGCTTATAGGAAGTTTCGTAGATGGACAAATTCCCTATAGGATATCGTTATTAAAATGATGGTTAACTGAGCTAATAGTGACCAGCGGTGTATCCTGCTATAATGAATTGGTTAATATTGTACAAGCAAGATGACCAGTAATTATTTATACTATAGCGTATAGTAATTATTCACATGATGAACCATCCTATGGGGAATGATGCTATCCTCTAAAATTGCTGTGTTGTATTATGCTTACAGATAAAAAAAAATGGATATTTTTGCTAGCTTTAGTATAACTCTTTATCAAAGAATAAAAAATAACTGGGTATCACTTCTCTTGACTCTTAAATTATACCCTATCGTCTTTTTATGGAGTTACTAAAAAAAAAACATAATGAAATAAAAATTTCATAATACCGCATCACTTCCTCCAAGATAGTTCGTCATACAAATGACTAAACTCAAGTAGATAGTAAAACAAATAAAATGCTTTATTTTGAAAAAAGAAATACTTATATAGCAATAGAAACCACACCGCTAACTAGATCGCTTGATATTCAACATTTTCAGCCTGAAAGTCATGAAAACTTGACTTGATCATCGATTCTTTTCAACCTTTTCAACAACTCTCTCTTCCCTACCCCTTTAATTGAACGAATCCCGATCGCAACAGCTTAATTGCCTTCAATAAATAAACAGAAAGAACATAGCACCCAGGGAAGCCTCTATTCTCTTATTATCATTATCAATTTATCTCTTCATTTTCTTCCGTGATAAATGATACTGCGGCCACCGTCAAAAGCTTTTGTCTCCACATAATGGCATCTGCTACCTCATCGTATTTGTCATTTTGTCCATAAAAGTCAATATTGAAAGATGGCCACTGATAAATCATTGACCTCCATTACTGCAGGTATTGTTTATAATGCAAATGCATATTGTTTGGGAGATAGATCGCGCATTATTGAAGATGACAGCATAATTCTCATTTTTTTCGCCTAATATATTGTATCATAACGAAAAAGAAATATTGGACGGAAAAATCAGAAATTGATGCACTGTGCAGTTTTAAAAGCATATAAAGTTGCAATATACAAAATTCACTGTTTGAGAGTCCTACATATTATTGGGTGTACTTTGTAATAATGAACTGCATTAGCATCTAATGACAATAAAGCTCACACACCCTACATTACTAAACTAACTAAAGTTTTGAAATAGTGACGAAAAGTATTAGCATTAAGAAATTTGGTATATGTTTAAAACATTCATTGATTTAAATTTTGTTTACTGGTCCTTAAATGTAGAGGTCACCAAAGTAAGAGATATATATATATATATATATATATATATATATATATATATATATATATATATATATATATATATATATGGTTTTGTTAAAAAAAACGCTATCAATAAAAAGCGAACAAAAACGTTATCAATAAAAAGCGACGGTATTACAAATGCACGTGAAAGTCTTTGGTTCACAACTTACTGAAAGCCTATTTGTTGCTGAAAACTACGCATTAACGAAGCAATATAAAACATCCACAAAATCATAAAAAAAGTGTCATAATTAAATTGTTGATTGTAACCCGATACATGTAATATGCTGTTGGCAGTATAATTTGAGTGTGATCTCTTTTCCCAGTTGTAGTGGCAATGCAATTTTTTTTTACCGGAAATACGCGAAGTAAATTCAGTATGGTGGAATCATTAGATATAAGAAACTAAGCTGTATTACATAAAACATAATTATTTCTTTGACCTACAGAAGCCTTATTTCGAAAGACCCTTTATTCTGAAGATAATACTTTCAATCGGGGAAGGACTGTTCAGTCAAGTAAAAAAAAAAAAAGTTCGTTGCTATAAAGCTGTATGAGACAAATCATTTGTAAGAGATATCCTAATAAAGCAAGTTTAGGTCAGGAACACTGATAACTGAAGGCAACTTGAAATGATTTTTATGGGTTTCCTGCGGACGGATTATTTATGACAGCACAATTTGCGACAATGATGTGGAGATGAAATATCAAATGTCATTAAGGGGCTGGTGTCAAGTATTGACGAAAATATTTTTAAAAAATAGGTCTTTAGTAAATCTCGCATCGAATAAAAAAAACATTAACTCTCTAATGTACACAACTTCTTCCCCAATTATTGTTGACACACCCTTTAGCTATCAAATGCGACTTAGTTTAGCTCGTTATCTCTCATAGCTTTAAAGCAGTATCCATAATTAGGGACGCATACTATAATATTTTTTGTAATGCATAATTTGCCTTCAGCGGTTAAGAGCAAAATATACTAGGTGGAAATAGTGTCTTTCAATAAAAAGTTCAGTATAGTTATATGGGTTTTTTGTAACCCAACTTTATGCAAAACTGACGTTACGATGGAATCATCGTTTGGAAAACTGATGAAAATAATTGTAAACGGGAATTACTTTACTAAGCAAACGGCAATTTTCAAGTAACAGCTTTCAATAACAAACAGATAAAGTTGTTCCACATCCTAATAATACGAAATCTCCCTTAGAAACATCACAACAGTCACTAGAATTATTGTTTGAAGAAAATGGTATTTTTAATTAGAGATTTTCGTATACCAACAACAATATGGGTATCCACAGAAGAGTTGAGGAATGAAAGAAGGAACCCACACAAGATTTAAACAGGAAATATATAATTCAACGCAGATAAAATCTGACAAAGGAGAGTAAATTGCAAACATTTTCGAATGTAGTCCTTCACACTTAAACTTTTACGCTTCAGAATGTACAATATTGAGTAAGTTTCACAAACTCTTTCAGTGCCTGCGAATTAATAAAAAAATGATTGAAAACCACCGTTTTAAAACTTTTGAGCTCTTACCTTATGCATGATGGAATAATAAATCAACTGACTGATGCGGTAGCCATGAGCTGAGGTCCCTGCGGAAGAAATATTTTTTAGAGACCTTTAGCATAATGCATACAAAATAAAGGATGGAAATGCATCAAAGCAAATGCCTTTGAATATTACTTTCTGCAAGTCTTCAGGTATTTAATCGACATTCTATGTTTTACCACTTTCATAGAACAATTTAGGTAATAATTCTCATTATATATATATATATATATATATATATATATATATATATATATATATATGTATATATATATATATATATATATATATATATATATATATATATATATATATATATATATATATATATATATTATATACTATAAAACCTGGAGTACATATACAAGCACTAAAAGAAAAAACAGCCAAGCCTATGCTTAATTTTCCGTGTAAATAATGCAACTTTCTGTCAGAGTTTGGGTGTCATAAAAATGTCTCGATATATGCGAGCGTTCCTTGTTGACACAACTTCTCCCGACTCTATGACCTGGGGAAGAAGGCCATAAAATGGGGTCGGAAACAATAAATACCACATGGTGTATTGAAGTAAACGATCACGGAGAATAGTTATGGCATTCTAGATATCTAATAATTTCAGAATTTCATTTTCAAGGTTTCTCGGAGGCTGGTTCGTAAGGTTTTTAAGACATGGATTTTTTAAAGCTTGGAAACAAACCAAAGGGAAATATCTATCTTGATTTTAGGTCTACTACCATAATTCAATATGTAAAAAAATCTTATTAGCCTTTTGTTTCATTATACTTACTTATTTCTTACTCTGTTAGCTCTCTCCCTCACTCCCCCCCCCCCCCGCCCCCCCCTCTCCTCTATCTCTCTCTCTCTCTCTCAAATAGTTTTGGCCTGCTGCGCTTGTTAAGGTCTGTGTAGCTAGGCTTGCAAACTCTCTCTCTCTCTCTCTCTCTCTCTCTCTCTCTCTCTCATTTTTTTGTTTTCCGTGGGAAGCAGAACTTTCACATACTTTTTTTCTCATGGAGTCATTTTTATTTTCTTCATTAGATGGTTACTAAATTTGCATTTAAGAAACCAATCTCTTGCAAATGAAGGGATCTCTGTAATAACATTAATTCACGAAGAATTTAGTCGCTCCTATTTTATTCCTATGTTCCTTCTTCCACTAAACCACTTAAAAATGTTTGCTTCAAATAAATAAAATGTTTTCGCTACCACTTTCGACTTATTCTCTTAATTTTTACTTTAACAATTTTACCAACTTTCCTCCATTATCATTATTTGCTTCTCCATTATTATTATTAATATCATTTTTATTATTATTATTATTATTATTATTATTATTATTATTATTATTATTATTATTATTATTATTATTAATATTATTATTATTCTTGCTTTTTACTTTTTCTCCGGTTTTTTTTAATAGCAACAGCAAAAAGCAAGAATGATAACAATAACAAAATAATAATAGTAAAATAACAATAATAATAATAATAATAATAATAATAATATAATAATAATAATAATAATAATAATAATAATGATTATATATATATTATGTATATACTATATAATATATATATATTATATATAGATATATATATGTGTGTATGTATATGTATATGTATTGTATATGTATGTATGTGTATGTATATGCATGAATATGTATATGTATATGTATATGAGTGTATGTATGTAGTATGTATGTATGTATGTATGTATGTAAGGGAGGAGGCCGTTTCTTCTGAAAACGTTTGGAAAGTAATGTTTGCACCGGCGCTATTTATTCTGCTTCTCATTTACCCTGCTAGTCAGATTCTGTCTTTTTAAGTGAGAGACTGACTGTGTAAATGTTTTCCAATATTCTTGCCGTCAATAAAATCAGTGCAGAGCAAATTGACACGGTCGAGAGTTTCTCTTATTTACTTGTCAATATTACAAAAACAAAGAATTTGGAATAGTTAATTAAGGGCAACCAACGAGAAAATAAATGCAGAATAATAATAATAATAATAATAATAATAATAATAATAATAATAATAATAATAATAATAATAATAATAATAATAATAATAATAATAATAACAGAGATTTGTCTAATCCAAACAGAAAAAAGAAAATCCTAATAATAATAATAATAATAATAATAATAATAATAATAATAATAATAATAATAATAATAATAATAATAATAATAATAATAATAATAATTCTCCTTTATTTTTCTTTAGGCTTAAGAAGATAGTACTACCACAACCTGTCACGTAGTTCATTTTATGCAACATTTATTAGAGGAAGCCATATCCTTATCAATAAAAGGATGATAAATGACTGAGGAGTGAATGCAGGATAAATAACTTAAACAGTAAATATAGGGCAAAAACTGAACAATAAAAGCAGGATGAAGGCACGTATATGTAAGCTAAAGGCCTTCAGAGAACTGATTTGCAGCGATGCCCGGCGCAACAACGTGTCACGTTTCGCTGGAAGAGAAGTCCGGAATCCAATTAAGAGTTTAGTCGTCCTTTTAACACTTTATTTACTTTCGGAAAGTCTTTTGTTTAGCCTCCTAATTAAATGGATTGTCTGTATATATCAACGAAAGCTTTCATGTCTGCACTTTCCCAACTTCTTCTTCTTCTTCTTCTTCTTCCTCCACGGATGAGGAAAATCATTTCCTTTAGTATAACTAGTGGCTGAATCTGTTGCTAAGCAGGTAGAAAGCGTGAGGGATTTTTATACAAAACTGTTCTACGATTATCTACAATCAGTGGTGCCCAGGTCGTTTTCACCTCAGAAAATGTATGATCAAGTTATTTAGCATTTCTAAAGGTTTAATCGTTTATTAGGCTTTATACGCATTTTTTCTTGGCCAAAGTCAATCTCCTGTATATTTCTTATGGAAATATACATTTAACTGGGTCTAACATTTATTTTGGATATCGTCATGTACTATATATCTAAAAAAAAACCGTCCTCGTATATACGAGTATATTTAGAAAATGTGTCAACTAAAGTGTTAAAGCAATAAGATTTTATCACACAAGATAAGTTCCTTGATATAAGGTGGTTCGGATCCCACAATAAGCTGTAGGTCCCGTTGCTAGGTAACCAATTGGTTCCTAGCCACGTAAAAATATCTAATCCTTCGGGCCAGCCCTAGGAGAGCTGTTAATCAGCTCAGTGGTCTGGTTAAACTATGATATACTTTTTTTATTTTATTACACAAGATAATTTTAAAATCGTTAATTATTTTAATGAAAAATTAAAGAGATTCAGTAAATGATTTATAACTTATCAAGCAAAACCCTGACCTCATTTAATCCCATCCTTTTCTGGTCATTAACAATTCAATAATTTCATAAGGAAGGGAAAACATTTACATAAACGCTAATTTGTGGACAATTACTTTTACCATACAACATCTGAGGGCTGGAGAGTATTATGCAATATCATCTGAAAAGTGTAAATTTACAGTTACAGATGTTAATTTCCTGATGCTTTTACTTATGATGATGATTTGTTTGTGAGCATATTTATGAACTTGTATCGCGTTGTACAGTATTAACTTTTGCAATACAAAAACATTTGTAATACATGTCATTTTATGAATAATTTACGAATGGAATTTATGATATATTTCAAAAGCCGAAAAATAAATATCACGCATAAATATTATGTTTAAGTGAAACTAGACCCTTAACTCTTAATAGAGAAAAAAAAGCGATGTACAATTCCTTTACTCGATCCTAAATAATTTCCCGAAGAATTAATGTCCCTTGAAAGGTATATGAAATGAAGAATGTGAAAATAATGTTAAGATGAATAATAAAATGCTTCCTCTCACTCCGTCATGAATGGTCGTTCACCCAGTTGTGCTCAAAGAAGATGAATAACCCAAAAAATCCTTTCAAGTCAGTATATATATATATATATATATATATATATATATATATATATATATATATATGTATATATATATATATGATGTATATATATATATATAATATATAATATACATATATATATATATATATATATATATATATATATATATATATATATATATATATATATATATATATATATATATATATATATAGTATGTATATATATATATATATATATATATATATATATATATATATATATATATATATATATATATATATATAAAATATATATATATAGTCTCCAGTCGGCGAAGATAACAATACTTCGGGGGGTACCATAATACAACAGTAGAAGGCCATAGTTTATTAAAAACGTTTCGCACACAATTCTCGGTGCATCATCAGTCTGTGAACAATAAAAGTAAATACATTATAAAAAGGAATTCACAAAATTACAAGGCAATTAAAAATCAATGGTTCAAAAAGAAAAGCAGAAGTTAAAAGTTAAAAATTCTTTAAAACATTGTAAAAAGAGAGAGAGAGAACTAAGACACCAACCATCGAAGGCTAAAGACGAAGAAGGAATAGCGAAACCTGACATCCCAAACAAAAAGTCAGCTATGCCAAATACTGAGGTGAAGCCGTGGTGTTACTGTTCAAAGGGGGAACTAGCCTTTTAATAAGTAATGACTCCAGAGTAGTTAGATGATCTCGGTCCTTTGTATATCCAATAATAGAGAAATGTTGTTTCAAGACCTCTATTTTGCATATAGCAGAGTGATTTTTAATGTTAGAAAACTCTGGTTGTTTAATTCTCTGGCCGGTACGAAAACTGAAACCCATGTGGCTGCAATAGCTTACGAGTAGATCCGATGTAAGAGCCCGGACATCCAGGGCATGTGAATTTATATACAACATTAGATCTCATGAAGGACTGCAAGCGATCTTTACAGCTGAAAAATGAACCTATCCTGCATGGATTATTAGAAATAAGTTTTAACTGAAGATAGGGAATTTCTTGTTCAATGATCTGTGTTAGTCTACGTGAGAATTTTGTATCAAACACAAAAGGGATGGAGGCAAAGAACAGTTTCTTGGGAACATCAAAGTTGGGCAATGGTGGCTGGAGAAATCTGGTTAAAAGTTTATTGATAACTGTAAGGACTACGTCTTTGGGATAGGAATTTTTCTGAAAAAAACCTAATAGAAATTCTATTTCATTATGGAAAGTTGGCCAGCTAGACGAATATTTTAATGCTCTATGGACAAGAGTCTAAATGGTATTTAATTTGAAGGTTCTTTGGCATGAACTGTAATAGTTGTTAGTTAAACCAGTATATGTCCTTTTTTCTATAGACAGCTGTGGTGAATTCAGAATTGCTTCTTGTAATATTGATATCGAGAAATGGCAAACTGTCTCCGCTCTCCACCTCCATCGTAAACTGAATATTTGGGTGTTGTTGATTGATATATTCCAGAAACTGTGTGCATTGCCAAGGGTATTTAAACATTATTTTCACATAGACTAACACAGATATTGAACAAGAAATTCCCTGTCTTCCGTTAAAACTTATTTCTAATAACCCATGCAGGATAGGTTCATTTTTCAGCTTTAAAGATCGCTTGCAGTCCTTCATGAGATCTAATGTTGTATATAAATTCACATGCCCTGGATGTCCGGGCTCTTACATCGGATCTACTCGTAGGCTATTGCAGCCACATGGGTTTCAGTTTTCGTATAGGCCAGAGAATTAAACAACCAGAGTTTTCTAATATTAAAAATCACGCTGCTATATGCAAAATAGAGGTCTTGAAACAGCATTTCTCTATTATTGGTTATACAAAGGACCCAGATCATCTAACGACTCTGGAGCCATTACTTATTAAAAGGCTAGTTCCCCCTTTGAACAGTAACACCACGGCTTCACCTCTGTATTTGGCATAGCTGACTTTTTGTTTGAGACGTCAGGTTTTGCTATTCCTTATTCGTCTTTAGCCTTGGATGGTTGGTGTCTTAGTTCTCTCTGTCTCTTTTAACAGTGTTTTAAAGAATTTTTAACTTTTAACTTCAGCTTTTCTTTTTAAACCATTAATTTTTAATTGCCTTGTAATTTTGTGAATTCCTTTTTATAATGTATTTACTTTTATTGTTCACAGACTGATGATGCACCGAGAATTGTGTGCGAAACGTTTTTAATAAACTATGGCCTTCTACTGTTGTATTATATAATTAATATATATATATATATATAGTACTGAGTATATATATATATATTATAATATATATATATATATATATATATAGATATATATATATATATAAGTTTATATATAGGCATACTATATATATTAATATATGAGGAGAGAGAGAGAGAGAGAGAGAGAGAGAGAGAGAGAGAGAGAGAGAGAATGCTTCTTCAGGTCCGTTGTGCTTTGACGAATAACAAGAGAACGGGCACTGCTACTTACGCAAAAGGCGAGTCGAAATCAAAGGGCTGAAATCAAAGGGCTCCAACGACCCTTGAAAGACGACATAGTCAAGAAACAGCGAAAGGGAAATAGTCGATATAGCTTTGCTGAATTAAAACGAATTAAAACATATCCTCCACATCTACTTGAGTTCAATAAAAACGGACACCGTAAAATCATTAGTGAAAAAAAGAAAAACTTTCAAGTTTTTTCTTAATCCCATTCAAGTTGGTTTTCAGAAAATCGAAGAAAAATAACAGGAAGGCTTTAATTGCCTTATAAGAACGTCAGTAGTTAAATAATCGTAATCCTCCACGGACAATACAATAAACGCCTTTCCATTCTTGAATTATCTTCAAAAACAACCGTTCCGGGGACGATGTCTCATATATTACCGGCGAAAAAAAAAAAAAAAAAAAAAAACATCCTTTTATTAAGGTTACAACTACCAGTAGGTGCTACTTCCGTGAGATAATTCATCTAAACACAAACAGAGAGACAGAGAAGCAAACAAACAGGGGTATGTAATACAGAAGTTGCAGTGATAAAGACAAGTTGTGGCGCCAACGTGATGAATACGTGTCCAACTAATATGGAGGACCGACGTGCGAATGTGTTCTGACAGTGATTGATGATCTTTGTTATACCGTAGCACGACAGATGGCTGTGATATTTTTTGTATGGCATGCAATGTTATAAAAGCGCGGAATATGGCACAAAACATGATCACGTGATAAATGTCCCTAATCAGTGAAAGTGCTTAGTCTTCTCTGGATATCTTGCATAAGATTGTATTATATTGTAGGTTGTACATTTCATCGCGAAAATAACGACCGAAGTAACTATGGTTATTTGTAGAATGCCTGAAATATCTGAAGTGGACGAAACCAAAGAGACATAGATTTAACATTAAACCTCACGCGAAATCAGAGGAAATATCTAAAAAGTTTTTAAACGTAAAATGACGCACGATTGTTCGACAGTTACGGCAGAGAGTAACATGTATTAGAGACTCGATTAATTGTAAGAATATGCAAATAAAATGTAAGCCACTTTTTAGTGCGTATTTCTGAAAGAGAAATTATCCACTCTTCAGAACAATATTTTGAAGAAAAACTAAATAAATAAAAATAACTCCTATTAAAAACAATGAGTAAATTGAAGTACACACGTTTAAATATGTCACTAATACCTTCAATCATGTATGGAGAATAACAAAACTTGCCTTAAAGCATTTTATTCTCTTAAAACCTACAGCGAATGTGAAGCAAATAGAGGAATATAGCCACGAAGTTTTACTCTCAATTATGATTTTAAAGAACCTTATGATGTAGGATGTGAAATAGAGCAATGAACTACTTAAAAGTTGCTTAAGAATATTTTCGAGCGCATATAAATGGGGTCAAAATTGCTTGATTTTTTGAGAAAAGGACCATTGAGCCCATAGGACATAATATTTTTCTGCAGTTTGCCTCAGATACTACTAAGATACGAAAGCGAAAATATGCTTACAGGACTACATACAAAAAGACTATGATAGATGTGAACGTTTAGAAGTTAATTATGAGATCTCATCGATGAGTAACAGGAACCTGCGTAATATACTGATTGATAACAGATAGGAGGGAATAAAAGATTAGCACCTGTCTGTTTATCTGTCTTTCAAATATTGGAAGCTTCCTCTTAAACTATACCACCAGTATAGCTTCAGATGTTTGTTTCCCAATGTCCCACCTATATACAAATACTTTCTAGTTCTTTCCCAGTGTCCCATCAATACACAAACCCTTTCTACTTCTTTCCCAATGTCCAACCAATACACAATCCCTTTCTAGATGTTTGCCAGTGTCCCATTAGTACACAAACCCTTTCTAGTTGTTTCCCAGTGTCCCATCAATACACAAACCCTTTCTAATTGTCTCCTAATGTCCCATCAATACACAAACCCTTTCTAATTGTCTCCTAATGTCCCATCAATACACAAACCCTTTCTAGTGGTTTCTCAATGCCAGTTGTTTTACATTGTCCCATTAAAACAGAAACCCTTTCTAGTAGTTTCCCAGTGTCCCACCAATACACAAATCCCTTCTAGTTGTTTCCCAATGTCATAACAATACAAAAACCTTTTCTACTTCTTTCCCAATACATAAAACCCTTTCTAGTTGTTTCCAATATCCCACCAATACACAAACCCTTTCTAGTTGGTTCCCAATGTCCCACCAATAAACAAACCCTTTCTAGTGGTTTTCCAACGTAGCACCAACGCACAAACCTTTTCTAGTTGTTTCCCTAAGTCCCACCAACACACAACCCCTTTTTAGTTATTTTCCAATGTCCCACCAATATACAAACCCTTTCTAGTTGTTTTCCAACGTAGCACCAACGCACAAACCTTTTCTAGATGTTTCCCTAAGTCCCACCAACACACAAACCCTTTTTAGTTATTTCCCAATGTCCCACCAACACACAAACCCTTTTTAGTTATTTTCCAATGTCCCACCAACACACAATTCCTTTCTATCCATTCCATATTCCCCCTCCCTCTAATTTTATTCATTCTTCACAACTATTTCATATAAAAAAACGCTGAATAGTAAAATTAGCCTCATAAACGTGGTCCTTCTCAAGAGGGACGTCTTGAGTCCGAGAATATAGCAGAAAAAATACACAACTACATAAGAAAAATGAGTCTTATGGATGCTTCGTGTACTGCACAAAGCTGTTGGCATTAAGGTGCAGATTTTTTTTATACCATTATTAAAATACGAACGAAAAAGATTCCATGTCCCTGTTTGATAAATACACTATACATTATATACATACATACATACATATATATATATATATATATATATATATATATATTATATATGTATGATATATATATATATATGTATTTATATATATATGTGTGTGTGTGTGTGTGTAGCACTTCAAAATAGTTTAGGTACAAATCGTCAAATTACAATTAGGGGCAATGGATAATCCCTAATACTTATGATAATCATAATCGAGTTCAGGGTCGGTTTAATAATAAACATTACTGTGGAATATTCACAGCGCCCTTCTGTATTGCCTTTGTGGAAGGTAAAAAAAATCATTCTTTTTTTTTGGCACAATCATCATAAATAAATTTTGTGGAACTTCAAATGTATTTGTAGATTTGCATAATTAACAGATCAGGACCATCTGCAGGATGTCGATTATCATAAATATTATTGGCCCTACTATTTTACTGGCAATAAAATGCTAAATATAATTTCCTTTGTGAATTCCATGAGGAACGATGGAAAAGTGCTGCCATTTTATCTGCAATATTTTCTCAAATACATTTTTTACTTAAATATAGAGCTGGTGCAATGTGTGTAAATATATGTGTACTGTCATTTACCATGAGATTCAGAGCCTTTGTCCTGGTGTTTTTCCGGAATAACTTTTTTTTCTGCGCATTTGACAAAGATATTACTTAGCCGTAGTATACTTACATCCCTACCTAGTTTTCGGCAGCATTCTTTATTAGTTATATTAATCAAAAGTACTTTCATAAGAGTAAAATAAAGCAGCCGAAACCCGTGGCGGAACACTAATGTATGAGTTCAAAGTTATACGTGACGTAAACATATGACGTCCCGACTCCTCCCACAAGGTGATAATGACACACATCTGTCTCTGAAATTCGGAATGAATATTCGTACCTTCTCAAGAGTTCATTGTCCCCGTGGTTATTCGACATTCACAATTGTTTAGAAGTGAGGAGCCCCGAGGCAAACCTTATGTCAGCTTGAACAGGTAAATGAACAATAAGGCCCTTTTTTGGGGTAAGGAGTACACCCGGACATCCAAGGCTACCACGTTTTCGTCATTTGTTGACTTCCATAACGTGCAGAAAGACAATTACATATGCTCTATAAAGCAATAGTTATAGATTTCTTAGTAAAATATAACTTGCGGAACAACACTACAACTTGGTTTTTTAAAACGAGAAAAAAGTAAGGAGTTATAATACATCACTGAATGACCTGTATAGGGTTGACAAGATTTTAAATCTACATCCTCCTTCCTTATCTCTTCTGCTTAAAGAACACACCGCCCAGATTAACAAACTAAACCCACACCCCCTCATTCTGTTTTGTATATAAAGGGCTGTCAACTCCTATTATTTTCAGTGTAAAATACTGAAGTCTTTATTATCGATATATGTTTTACATATTTTGGAGTGATTTCTAATATTGGAGTGTTCTAATATTTCATGCCATAAACATAAAATTAATCCCTAAGAACCCTTTCACCATCGGTTCCCTCTTTACCTCGAAGGAGCGATTATCACATTATATGTCCTCTGGTGTTATTTATAAATATACTTGCCCTGAATGTCAAACAGGGACCTATGTGGGATCCACCAGCAGACTCCTTAAGGTGCGTATCGATTCTCATCGTGGCATAAGCTTCCGTACTGGCAGCAGGATTGCAAACCCAGAACACTCCAATATTAGAAATCACTCCAAAATATGTAAAACATATATCGATAATAAAGACTTCAGTATTTTAGGCCATACCACCAACCCGCACGACCTTGTTATTCTAGAATCGCTCTTAATTAAACAACTTGTTCCGTCGTTGAATACCCATACGTCTTCCTCCCCTCTGTATTTGTCTTGACTTGTGTTGTTTATTTATGTTTTTATGTTTACGTTTAGTTTAACGCTGTCACTCCTCTAGGTCGGTCCTTAACTTCTTTGTCCTGTAACTGCTTTCAATCTTTTGTCAATTTTTGCTTATTTTAATGTTCATTTATCTTTCATTTTAATGTATGTCCTTTTAAATAATTTAACTTCCTTAATTTTAATGTGTATATTTTGTACACTTGTAAGAATAACTTTTTTAACTTTTGCATTTCTGAATTTTTAATTCTTGGTTTTGTTTTTACAATTTTACTAGGAAATTTATTTTTCATTTTAACAGCCTGATGATGTAATTAACTTGATAATTACGAAAGGTTGCAATAAAGACAGCATGTACATCTGTGTGTGTCCTCTTCCCTTCATTGATGGTTATTAATACGGATTGACTCCAGACTCCTGGCACTAAGCTATATATATATATATATATATATGTATATATATATATATATATATATATATATATATATATATATATATATATATAATATATAATATATATATATATATATATATATATATATATATAAATATATATATATACTATAAAATCACAAAAGTAAGCACGTGATTTTGTTTACAGCAAAAGCCACAGGGAAAAATTTTATAAAAAAGAAAAGACAGAGTGCCAAGTACTTTCGTGTATTTAACACATCTTCGGGGCACAAAGTAATACAAAACGTAAAAACTATTGAGCAAGAAAGCTCTCACAAAAGCAAAGTGGAAAAGAATTATATATGTATGTACAATAAGGCCATACAAACAGAAACAGCATTCGTCCAGATTACCCAACCGCTTAACACCCCAACAAGTCAAAAGAAAAAGAGTAATTGCCCAATGACACAATTACTTACTGAAGAGAAAAACACTGACAAAAGTCCAACCGTTTAGTTTTAATAAAACGCAACATGAATTCACAATTAATTAAGATGTAACAATAATAACTGTCACTAACAACATTACCTAAAAAAAACACTAATAAACTAAAATAACTGAATGAACAGTACTATCAATATGAAATACATAAAAAAAAACAATTGACGTACAAAAACTGAAAAGATAATGTTAAAACTCACAAGAAATACATAAGAAGGAACTTGACAAGTACACCAAATTAAAGAATAATGTTAAAACTCTTCATTATTTTATCTATGATAAGATTGTCTAATTTGTACATACCAGGGTTCAAATTTAAAAGTTTTCCAGAATATGTCTTTATAAAAGCAGATTCAATTATATTCCTACTAATATAATCGTTACAAAATAAAATCTCTTTTGCCTCTGTCCAATCAATCGCATGGTTAAGATTACTAAGGTGAATAAAAAGGGCACTAGAAGTCTGTCCTGTTCTAATTGAATATTTATGTTGATTTAATCTTGTAGACAAATCTTTCCCTGTTTGGCCGACATATTTCTTATCACACCCCTGACAAGGAATTGTATAAAGGCAGCAGGTAGATGAAAATGGGGAGTTCTTTATCAGTATATTACAAACCGTATTTGGGCTTTTAAAAACTAATTTTACATTAAAAAATCGAAGTACCTTAGGCAAATCATAAAAATTCTTGTGGTATGGTAAAACCAACATATTATGGCATGAAAAATGTTCTCTAACCCTATTTGAATAAAAAGTACTCTTGACCATTATTAATGCCTTGTCTATAAAAAACATCGGATATTGAAGTTTTACACCTATGTCACATATTTTTCCTATTTCTTCATCTAAAAACTCAGAACTGCATATTCTTAAGGCCCTCAAAAACATCGAAGAAAAAATTGATAATTTTACTTTATTATGATGCTCAGAGTAATAATGAACATAGTAACATATATTTGTGGGCTTGCGATATACATTGAATTTAAAACTACGGATTTGTCTGTAAACTTGTACATCTAAAAATGGTAACATTGACTCTCTTTCTTCCTCCACTGTAAATTTAATTGAGGGAACCAGATCATTCAGTTTATCCAAAAATTCTCCAATTTTTGCATTTACAGGTCATACACAAAAAATATCATCCAAATAACGATACCATACAGTACCAATCGGTAAAATACTAGGTAACAGTCTGACCTCAAAAAACTCCATGTGAAGATTACTAAGCACCGGAGAAAGTGGATTTCCCATAGACATACCAAATTTTTGTAAAAAATATTTTCCATTAAATGTAAATTTACAATACTTAATGCAAAGCCTAATCAAGTCAACTATTACATTCGAAGGTAACGGTAAGTTATATTTAGGCAATTCCACTGATAAAAAATTTAACAAATCATCCACTGGAACTTTAGTAAATAATGATACAACATCGAAACTGACAATTTTAAACTCAAAAGTTACATTAATGTTGCTAAGTGTTTATGGATTTATGTCAAAGTCTTTTAACGCTAGTGTTCCTCTTCGTTTTATGAAAGCTTTAGATGTTCTTAAAAAAGATTTAAATTTGCATATCACGAAAGCAGACAAATCAAAGGCCATAGTAATTATGAATAAAGAGGACTATATAACGAAAATGTCAGATTTGTTGAGTGATCCTGTTACTTATGACGAGCTACGTAATAACCCGTTAACCACAGTGAATAGTAGTTTTGTTAAAGAGCTGAAATGTATCTTGAGGGGGAGGGATGAGCTAATTAAGCAATTTACTGTCAAGTTTACCATATATGTACGGCTTGGTTAAGACCCATAAGCCAAACAATCTCATTAGGCCTATTATTGTTACTATTCATAATTGTGAATTCAGTTGTTTTATAAAACTGGTTGACATAGTCAGTGTTTTTCTCTTCTGTAAGTAATTGGGTCATTGGGCAATTACTCTTTTCTTTTGACTTGTTGGGGTGTTAAGCGGTTGGGTAATCTGGACGAATGCTGTTTCTGTTTGTATGGCCTTATTATACATACATATATAATTCTTTTCCACTTTGCTTTTGTGAGAGCTTTCTTGCTCAATAGTTTTTAAGTTTTGTATTACTTTGTGCCCCGAAGATGTGTTAGATACACGAAAGTACTTGGCACTCTGTCTTTTCTTTTTTAAAATTTTCCCTGTGGCGTTTGCTGATATATATATGTATACTATATATATATATATATATATATATATATATATATATATATATATATATATATAGTATATACATACTATATATATAGTAATGTATATACTCTATATATATAGTATATATATAAATAATTGTTCCTCTTTGTTCATAGAATGCATAATTAATTGCCGTGGTTACTTATAATATTTTTTTACATACTTAACAAGTAATTAGGTGTACAAGAATTGCTATCAACATTAAACATTTGACATAATGTATCATTCAGGGGAAGAAATAACAATAAACATTTTACATGACAATAAAGAAGCATAAGTCCTTTTTAATTTTCTGGATATCACCCATTGGTTTTGATTCAGTGAATGCGCAGATTTAATGCATAAGATTGTAACATATATCTTTATAACTTTCTAACTGAGTTTTAAAATGCATATATGTCGATCAGATTCAAGAAGGGGTTGCCAGCCCATGCCCTATTCTACCCTGACTGAAACCCACGACAGTCAACTCTAGCAGGTATCCAGATATATATATATATATATATATATATATATATATATATATATATATATATATATATATATCTATAGATATATATATATCTGGATACCTGCTAGAGTTGACTGTCGTGGGTTTCAGTCAGGGTAGAATAGGGCATGGGCTGGCAACCCCTTCTTGAATCTGATCGACATAGATGCATTTTAAAACTCAGTTAGAAAGTTATAAAGATATATGTTACAATTTTATGCATTAAATCTGCGCATTCACTGAATCAAAACCAATGGTACATATCCAGAAAATTAAAAAGGACTTATGCTTATTTATTGTCATGTAAAATGTTTATTGTTATTTCTTCCCCTGAATGATACATTATGTCAAATGTTTAATGTTGATAGCAATTCTTGTACACCTAATTACTTGTTAAGTATGTAAAAAAATATCATAAGTAACCACGGCAATTAATTATGCATTCTATGAACAAAGAGGAACAATTATTTACCGACGGAGCAGATTTGGTAAATTCTAAAAATGATAGTTTTCCGAGAAGATTCAAGACATCCAAAATATTTTAGAAATGTAAACATACATATTTGTGTGCAACTTAAAAAATTACCCGAGTAAATTTAATTACTAGTATAAAAGAAAAGAACATTGGGCTGTAGCATAAAACACTATAGGTTCCAGTAAGACTTATTTTCCTGAATTAAAAGCAGCACGCCTTCCCTTCTCTCGACGAGATCAAGATGTTTTATGTACTCACGAGTAACACCAGGTTGATGATGCTAATTTAATTACTTGGTATTTCATGTGAGTGCTCTGGGGCATGAACAACAGGAGGGAGTGAGGTGGCGGGAAAGAGGGGGGGTGGGGGGTTGGTGTGCCAACCTGGAAAAAAGCTCAGAAAAACACGAGGGTGGAACCATCATAGAAGAAGTATAGGTGCACTATGAGAGAGAGAGAGAGAGAGAGAGAGAGAGAGAGAGAGAGAGAGAGAGAGAGAGAGAGAGAGAGAGAGAACTAGGCACCTAGGAGAGGCAGAGGATGTAGCTTGTGATTGTAACTATCTTATTCTCATTGCTTGAGAGAGAGAGAGAGAGAGAGAGAGAGAGAGAGAGTACTACTCCTTATTCTAGCTCAGTTTTATGCTACAGTTAACAAAAGGAATTACTTGAGATTGAGTGCAACATTTCGCGAAAATTCTTTTTACATGATGTGCTGATCTGAACTGTTAGTTCATAGAAATTTTCAACAACAGTTCCGGATTACAGGTGGTTCCATGAATGTTTACAAAAACTTATTTTCCTTTTACTTTATCCCTAGGTTTCTTGATGTTTGAAAATATAAAGAAGAAAAAACAAACTTGGTTATAAAAGATTGCAATAATAATAATAATAATAATAATAATAATAATAATAATAATAATAATAATAATAATAATAATAATAATAATAATAATAATAATAATAATATTGGAGGACATCCTCTTTCAAACAAGTCTTATTGAAAGATATTGCTGCATCAGCTGCATTTAACTTGTAAATAGTCTTCTCTATTTTTCTCATAGAAAAATAGAGATGACTATTTACAAGTTAACTGCAGCTGATGCGGTAATATCTTTCAATAATAATAATAATAACACAAGAAAAGAATTACGGATGAAAATTTAATCTGGTTGTTATTTACAGGGATGAGCATATATATTTCTATAAATTCAACGAAATGGGTCTCATTTCTTGGGGCAACTACCTTAATAGTTTATAAGTAAGAAAACTCATTCTACTCAAGTTCAAAATATCTCTTACCTAATTAATCTCCTGGGTAACTCTCTTCATTTAAAATCACTGGTAAAAATGATTTTCTCTATTTAAAATGAATAAGAATTGAAGTGATTTTTTTCGAGAAAATAAATAATGCATTTAACAGGACAGATGAAATAATAAAACAGCCAAACACACCCCTCCCCCGCCAAAAAAAAAAAGGTTTTTGTTAAATGACTGAAGAACTCCAAGATGCGGTCATAAACTTGAATGGTTTTTTAATTTCTTAAACAATTCCCCTGACATCTAAGCTTCAGTTTGAGGGGATAGGTAGGTGGTAAACAGAATGTCTTTTTTTTGTCACACTTTTCAAGTAATGGCACAGTTTTAAGTGAATTCAAGCTTTCTTATTTATGACAAGATAATAATCTTTAGAAATTCTATAACTATGAAGTTATAAAATATGTAAAAATCTTTTGTAAATATTCATGTAAAAAATAACTGACATTGACACATAATACGAATATTAATTATCAATTTTGGTTGATTTATGTTTACCTGAAACGAGAGTATACTATGGTAGATTCACATCAGCCGTGCATCTGATGTCTAGGGCAGTCCCTCATGACGCTCCTGATTGGCTGTTGATAAGCCAATGACGAGACTGGAAACTCTCAGTCTCTCGAGAGAGTTCACGTAGGTAGGATGTATGATCCACCTCTCCTGAGGGATACTTTTGAAAGACGTATCCCTCAGGAGAGGTGGAACACATCCTGCCTGTATGATCTCTCGAAAGAGATTTTCCAGCTCTGTGATTGGCTTATCAACAGCCAATCAGGAGCGTCGTAAAGGACTGGCCTAGACATGAGACGCACGGTTGATGTAAATCTACTATAGTAGAGAAAATCCACTTATGTACTAACCAAGTGCTCCAAAATTAATATTTTTATCCTTCTTCGTGAAAAGAAAATTCAAATCAAGTAGATTTGCTCGTTAAGTGAATTTTTTTTCTCATTATTCATTAAAAAAAAATGAAATGTTAATGTCATGTCCGTATGAACTGTTGACCTTTAAACTTTCCAGGGTGCAGAATATGATGAACAATTAAATGCAAAATGAATACGAAGTCATTTATAACAGTTAACGGGCAAAGGGGTGATTCTTAACGTTACAATACAATTATTAGCTCAATGACAAAATAGTATTCATAACTTTATTAATACTAAAGTACAATAATAATAATAATAATAATAATAATAATAATAATAATAATAATAATAATAATAACAATAATAATAACAATAATAATAATAATAATAATAATAATATATCGGGTCATCGAGTGGGAGGAGGACGGGATGGGAAAGGGGTAGGGACAGAAGCTTTAACTTCTTTATAGAATAAAAAGACACCAGCATTAAAAATATATACTTACTGTGACACAACGGAAAAAAATACAGGCATATTCAGAAAAGGGGTTCATTTTGTAATATAGTTTCGTAATTTTTTATTATAGTCATAAAAGTGATGATCCTATATTTGAATTCTTACAAATAAAATACTAATTTTCTAAATTTTCATTCTATTTTCCGGAATAAATAAACCCATGTAACATTTCTGCAGTTTAAAATTTTTTAATTATCAGAATAATGAAGACCAAACTGAGCATCAAGTCATCTGTAGAACTCTTAATTCACCTAACTATATATTGAAACTTTATTTTATATATGAAGTTCATTGAAGATACTTTCAAAATACTTTTGATTGAATTTAGTGAGGGTTACATCAGACACTTTCTTGAAAACGAGAGAGAGAGAGAGAGAGAGAGAGAGAGATGAGAGAGACGAGAGAGAGAGAGAGAGAGAGAGAGAGAGGGAGAGGAGAGAGGAGAGAGAAAGATTACATAGAACTCTACTGTTTTTTCCTCAGTCGCAAAGTTATGGAATTCTCTTCCATCTTTCCATTTTCTGTGACTTTCTATTTCCACTCCTTTTATGGGATTGTCTGTCTCTTCAATTCGCAGTTCTTTTCTTAGCTTCAACCGGGCCAGGATAGATTTAGAGTGACAGTCAAACAGCCTCTTCTTTCAAGCTAGAAGTCTTTACGACTATTTAACGGCTGTAAGGATAAAATTGGAGAGGGAGTGTTCGTAATCTATATGTGTATACTCTATATATATATATATATAGTACATATAATATATAATATATATATATAATATATATATATATATATTATATATATATAGACAAACATATAGCTACACACACACACACACACACACACATATATATATATATATATATATAATATATATATATATATATATATATATATATATATATATATATATATATATATATATATATATAATATATATATATATATATATATATATATATATATATATATATATATATATATATATATATATACCCAAAACCATTTAACGACATTCATCTTATAATTAAAGTAAGCAACGTTTAACGGGGCCGTCAAAAGCCGTGGAATAAAAAGAGGACTTGGAAATATTACCCGGAGCTTTTATCGCTCTCTCTCCGACGCGAGGTGAGATGAATCCAGAATTCACACCTGTAAAGTGTTATGTGAATTTTAGATGGCCTTAAATTGTTTTTTTTTTATTCAGCAACAGAGCCATTTCAATTATTTACAGTAGGCTGTCCCTCACCCTCTTTGCTGTGGTCCTAGTTGGGTCATATTGACGAGCCCAGTCAACTTGTAAAAGGATTTCGTAAGGTTCTGTTAAGTCAACACAGCCAGTAATGGTCACCCATCCAGGTACTGACCAAACCCAATGCTGAAGGATTTTACTAACTGACCCAGTCAATTTATAAAAAGATTTCGTAAGATTCTGTTAAGTCAACACAGCCAGTAATGGTCATCCATCCAGGTACTGACCAAACCCAATGCTGAAGGATTTTACTAACTGCAAGACCAATTTGTGTAGATATTGATGGCTACTGACTGCTGAATTTCTCATCTCTTTTTATGGGAAGTAAAGCAAGTCTCCCTTGTACTTGATTAATACATTATGATTACTTCTCCTTGCACAGTGATAAACTTTGTGAATTTTGCTACCTTTAGTTCATCTGGAGAGTATATATTTAATTCCTATCTATTCCTTTCAGCTACTGGGAAAAAAAATGGAAATGTTTCTTGATAGTAAAAGTAACACTATATTCTTCCCAGCGCTATATAAAATATAGTGTATTCGTATTACTACTTCTTCTTTTTAAACAATGAGTAATGAGCTGCACGTCTAATAATAAAAAATCTCAAATATAAAACCCACAGTGGCATAATGTTGTTGGTCCTTAAAGAGTTCGATATAGTGACCAAATTTAAGTAGGATAGGTCATATAACTTACTGCGCACATAAAAAGGTTAAAGAAAAGTGAAGATTTTTTTTTCCGGACTAAACACAAATGCTCTTTCATAACATCATACCGGTCACAGCGATTACTTAACACTTGACATTTCCAGTATCGTGAAGCACCATTAATGAGGTTTGCACAATAATTTCTAATTTCATGAATAAATCTCTCTCTCTCTCTCTCTCTCTCTCTCTCTCTCTCTCTCTCTCTCTCTATCGAATGCCATTTTAATTCACAAAATAATATAGAGCACATAATAACCAAATTCTTCAAGTGTTGCAGCATATGGGGCATCACGCACTCACTCTCAGTGACCATCAATCCCCTCATTTTCCCCGCAAGGGATGATGCAGTGCCCATCTTCATAAGCGCCTGTCACCGGATAATGGGTTTTGGCGTTTCCATCGTACGTGTCATATTGTCCATAAAAGTCAATATTGAGAGATTGCCAGAGATGAATGACCGCACTTATCCGAATGCAAGAGAATTAGCTTTGTCTTTACATTGCGTATTGAAAAATCAATGCGGCTCTTGTATTTACTTCGCTATAAACACAGTAAATCGTTGAGTAGAATTTAAACTTAGAGACATTAATGACTTGGCTGTCACGCTAGTGGAATATACCTATAGTAGATTTACATCAACCGTGCATTTGATGTCTAGGATAGTCCCTTACGACGCTCCTGATTGGTTGTTGATAAGCCAATGACAGGGCTGGAAACTCTCAGTCTCTTGAGAGAGTTCACATAGGCAGGACGCACGTTCCACCTCTCCCGAGGGATACTTTTGAAAGACGTATCCCTCAGGAGAGGTGGATCATAGATCCTAACCATGTGAACTCTCGAGAGAGACAGAGTTTCCAGCCCTGTGATGGGCTTATCAACAGCCAATCAAGAGCTTTGTAAGGGACTGGCTTAGACATCAAATGCACGGTTGATCTGAATCTACTATAGTATGGATTGTTTGTTTGTTTGTATTGGGTTTTTACGTTGCATGGAACCAGTGGTTATTCAGCAACGGGACCAACGGCTTTACGTGACTTCCGAACCACGTCGAGAGTGAACTTCTATCACCAGAAATACACATCTCTCACTCCTCAATGGAATGGCCGAGAATCGAACCCGCGACCACCGAGGTGAGAAGCAAACACCAAACCAACCACGCCACTGAGGCGCTACTGTAGTATGGAGATTACTTTTTTCAGATGATCATTATGTATCAAATGAATCAATATCATTCTCATATTTGATTTGCTACAAACACAATAGAACTTCAACTTATACACATCAGCTAATCGAAAACACCGAGAATGCAAAAGAACTTATTTTTGAGACCATTATGTACTGAGAGAATCAATGTGACTTTCAAATCTGATACATAAACGTTAAACCATAATGTAGGCCTTAATTGAGCGCATTTATGACTTTGGTTGCAATACTAATGTAAAGTACCTTGAGTGCATTATTTTTCATTATGTATTGACAGAATCAATACGGCTCTCATATCTGGTCTGCTTAAAGAAAAAAAAATTTAATAATAATGTAGAACTTCAACATTTATGTGGTTATAATGGTAATGGAAAATTCAGTTAGAAGTGTTATCTATGGAAAACTACAAAAACGTTATTAAACAGTATTTTTAGTATGATTTTCTAATTGTCGATTGCAAATGATAGTCGACATTTCATAAGTAGAATTGTCGTTACAGTATAATTCATATGTCGGATACATAACTTGGAAATTATGGGAAATGTGATTTTTATTCAAGAGATAATGGTATCGTATCTCATAGGTTTTGTTCAAATGCTTTATGTCCGTTTATAAATGGACCGTGAGAGAGAGAGAGAGGAAAGGCATTATTTTTGAGAAGCATATAGATAGTTTAGAGCACCGTGAAATGTAGAGACAGCAGAAATCAATAATAAAGATTGAAAAGTCATTGCTTTTCCTGAGCATGTCACTATTTCATAGGCATTGGAACAGTGACAACGAATGAATCAACAGAAGTTTATAGATCAAGGAGGCAAAATAAACAAATATGCGAGTATTTAGAAACAAGTGGTTTGAAACTACAAAGGCTTTTACTGGTTAAAGAAAATGCCATGATCAGAGATCCCTCAGGAAAAAGATTTATCTTATAAAGGTAAACAGCTGGAAAAGGTTGAGAATATTTAAAGTAGGTCTGTTTATAGCATTCCTCTTCTCGTGGCTTCAGATATGCTAACTGACATTGCCTTAAATGGAAAAGTCAGGAAAAGAAAGGGCACTTCGAAATACAATTGAGAAAGGAGTCGCTATCACCTTTTTACTAATGAATAAACATTTAACTATTTAAGGGCCAGTTCCGAAGCATATGTCTTTAAAAAAAGATAAAAAAGTTGCATCTTCCCAGTTGACCAGAAAATCAAGTCTTATTTAATTCCGAATACTAATTATCACTTAAATCTTTGTTTTCAATAGGGAGGTCTTTTCGAGATTGCTCCCCTCAATCGCCAATAACACTGGATATAGAATTGGGAATGACAACATAAGTGAGTGTACAAACACACACACACACGTATGAATATATATATGTGTGTATATATATATATATATATATATATATATATATATATATATATATATATATATATATATATATATATCACGATTCACAAGCATGTGCTGAACAGAATTAATACATAGAACACACTAACATATTACCCTGAATGCGAAAACCTTTTATTCACACAGGCTAACTGAAAATGAATTTCTCACTGTTGTCGTTTGACAAAAACTGAGTGATAGTTGCCGCATACATAAATCCGAACTTTAAAACTGGGTCATGCCACAGGAATTAAAAACCAATTTTTATCGAACAGACACTGCAACTTCGGCCAAAGTTTCAGCGATAATAAAAATGTAATCGAAATATGACAATGTTCCCAGTTGACATAACTTCTCTTGACTCTATGATCAGGGGGAACAGACCATAAAAAAGCGGCAATATAATGTGGAATAGGATTATTGCAATATTTCGTGTCACATCAATTTTTAATTTTCATAAGATTGCAATTAATATTTTTGTATATTGAACAGATTGCGGAAATTTTTCGTGATATATCACTTGTGAGTTCTATTTTTTTTTATTTATATTAAATAGAAGTCACTACTGGTAAAGTGAATATGAAAGCACAAACAGTTAGGTTCATCAGTGTTCCTTATCAAAGTTCTGACTTTGATGTGATATTCATATTTGCATTTCAAAGAGTGATATCAAAGGACGTGCGTTTTAACATATAGTGCGTCTTTCTAAAGAATGAATTCCAGCATCTGATCCTTTGCTGCATGTCCAAGACTGTTTAGACTTGTGGTTAGACATCCGTCAAAAGCTTAATATTAGACAATACCTGTCGCAAAGTTTCACCTGTTGCCGAAGGTAATGGCCAGAATAATTAGCCTAACGTTCATCTTCACACATTTTATTTACATTCGATATTCGTTGTCTACCGTCCTGATTAAAAGAATTGCTTGAATGCATATCAGAGACCTTTAACGTTTGCGATTTTCTCACTTTCTGTGTCTTCTTATTCTTTTCTTCTTCTTCTTCTTCTTCTTCTTCACCCCTTGCTAACTTCCTTCCTTCTTTTCAGATGCTGTCTTTGAAGAGAAACACTCATTCTCTCAACTATGGTGATATATATATATATATATATATATATATATAGGTGATATATATATATATATATATATAATATATATCATATAATATAAATATAATATATACATATAGATGTCATACACCATACACACCAACAAATATAAATACATATATATATATAATATATATATATATATATAGATATATATATTCTATATATAAATATATGGGTGTGCATGTGTTTGTGTGTGTGTGTGGTTTTCAAGATTTGCTCCATTAGGAAGTCACCAGGGTTTAAAGGTATCAACAATTAAAAATTTTTCTTTCACATAAGTATAAAGTTTACATTTGCAATATGGAGAGAGACAGAGAGATTCAGTACCACTCACAGTATGTTATATATATATATATATATATATATATATATATATATATATATATATATATATATATATATAGTATATTATTGTGTGGGACTGAATTTCTCTCTCTCTCTCTCTCTCTCTCTCTCTCTCTCTCTCTCTCTCTCTCTCTTGCAAGTATAAAATTTATACTTGTGTGATAGAGTAATTTTTTTATTGTTGATATTATCTTTTAAACCATGCCGATTTCCTGGTGGAAGAAATCTTGAAAACCAATAGGTTGCTGAGGAAATTTGCATTGAGTAGAACGTCAAGAAAGCACAATCAAATCCTCAAAAAAATTTAATACATACTGCCAATCTCGTTTCGTTTTTTACAGACATTTTAATATTTGTTTTTATTACCGTCGTTTTTTTGTTTTAATCGTAATCCATTTACGTTTACAAATAGAACTAATCCACTTTCATTCTACCTCTTGTCATTCATAAGCGAAAAAGATTTTAAGTCTGGGAAACACCTACGATTCTCTTTAGCTGCCGGTGGAAATTATTTCGGATATTTTTATGCCGGGATAACGAAGTTGTCAAGAAAATAAAATAACCTCGATTGAATAATGCCGATTTTTTTCATCGAGTCGATGTGAATTTTTTTCAAAATTATCGTTACGTCAACAGTGAAAACAATATGAAGGAGGTGTGAATTTGGTGGTAGTGATGAGAGAGAGAGAGAGAGAGAGAGAGAGAGAGGAGAGAGAGAGAGAGAGAGAGAGTTTCGTTATATGATTTCGAACTTTGCATCAATCTTTTTCTTCTAACATTATCTTAAATTCCTAATTTTCTTTATTATAAGGAGGCAGGAATCGAACATATAATAATAATAATAATAATAATAATAATAATAATAATAATAATAATAATAATAATAATAATGTGTGGCGCCGTGGCAGAGTGAGTTAGGTCGTCAATGGACTGGTTAAGCAACATTGGGGCTGGTCAGTCGTTGGATGGGTGACCGCTCTCCTCGGCGTTGATTCCTTGGGAAAGGATCTTTACCATAATTTCCTCAGTCTACTCAGCTGTAAATGAGTACCTATCCCTGATGGGGTAGGGTCCAGCTATGGGTTAAATAGCAAAACTCAGCAATGATGTTAAGAAATGAAGGAATAAACGACAACGACGTAAATGGAACCTCTGGCAACAGAGGAGCTTCGTCCGGCAGCCAGGTATTCAACCCAGTTGAAGTGGAAGACGGTCAGGTACTTGGAGGTCGTCATCCAGCAACTGACCACCACAACGACAGTAACCATCAGCCTGAGATTGGACCTACAGAAGCAAACCAAAGGAAGAAATGGACAAGAGACGAAAATAAGGAAATATGGAGATGCTACATCAGAAGCAACCCGACGGACAGAGGATATAGAAGAAGATTGGTCAACATCTGGAATGAGAGGAATAACACCCCCCCAAACAGAGCAGAGGCTGGCAGACCAAGTAAGGAACATAAAGAAAAAGAACTGGCTCTCCCCAACCGAAAGAGAAGAACTGGAAAGGGAAATGTCACATGACAACGAATTACACGAAGACGAACTGAGAGACGATGCCACAGAAGACGACAGGAATGATGAGGTATCAAACAACGACACACGAAGAAACACCGACGAAGTAACAGAGAGGACGGAATGGGTAGAAAAGATTAGACAATGGATGGAGCCAGATACAGAGAGAACAAAGATCCCCTTCATGAAAGCCTACAACACCAAGAAAGTAAGGGAGAAAACAAGTGAGGTCAATGAAATAATGGGCATAAAACACACCACCAGTATCACAGAAACAAATAACTTGGCATATGCAGGAGCAAGATTAGTAGCAGAACTGATGGGGACTCGAACACCAACCCAACAGAAACCAAAACAGCAACCTCCTTGGAAAAGGCGCCTGGAAAAGCAAATCATGGTGATGAGAACTGACTTGAGTAAACTGAAACAGATGGCAGAAAAAAAAGCTAAGAAGCAAGAAAACAAGGGAGGAACTCAACGAGAAATACAAAGTATAAGAGAGGGGACTAAACAACACAATAGAAGATGTAAAACAGAAGCTTAAGGCCAAAGCACATAACATCCAACGGTACATGAACAGGAATAAGGGATACCAACAGAACAAACTATTCGGAACCAACCAGAAAAGACTACACAGCCAACTAAGAGGGGAAGACAACCATCAAGAAATTCCTGAAGCCGAACCTAGTAAGAGACTCTGGGAAAACGTATGGAGCAATCCGGTATCACACAACAAACATGCAACATGGCTCCAGGAAGTCAAGGAAGAAGAAACAGGGAGAATAAAACAGAGATTCAAAGAGATCACGACAGACACAGTCACACACCAACTAAAGAAAATGCCAAATTGGAAAGCCCCAGGTCCCGATGAAGTCCATGGATACTGGCTCAAAAACTTCAAGGCCCTACACCCACGAATAGCAGAACAACTCCAGCATTGTATCTCAAATCACCATGCACCAAAATGGATGACCACAGGAAGAACATCTTTAGTACAAAAAGACAAGAGTAAGGGAAATATAGCCAGTAACTACAGGCCTATCACCTGCCTACCAATAATGTGGAAGTTACTAACAGGTATCATCAGTAAAAGGCTAAACAACTACCTAAAGGAGACAAACACCATCCCCCACCAACAGAAAGGCTGCAGAAGGAAGTGTAGGGGCATAAAAGACCAGCTCCTGATACAATGCGCAACTGGAATACAATACTTACAAGCTCTGGAATAAGACTAGCAGAGGTTAATATCAGGAGAGGGATCTTCCAGGGCGACTCACTGTCCCCACTACTCTTCGTAGTAGCCATGATTCCCATGACAAAAGTACTACAGAAGATGGATCCCGGGTACCAACTCAAGAAAAGAGGCAACAGAATCAACCATCTGATGTTCATGGACGACATCAAGCTGTATGGTAAGAGCAACAAGGAAATAGATACCCTAATCCAGACTGTAAGGATTGTATCTGGGGACATCAGGATGGAGTTTGGAATAGAAAAATGCGCCTTAGTCAACATACAAAAAGGCAAAGTAACGAGAACTGAAGGGATAAAGCTACCAGATGGGAGCAACATCAAACACATAGATGAGACTGGATACAAATACCTGGGAATAATGGAAGGAGGGGATATAAAACACCAAGAGATGAAGGACACGATCAGGAAAGTATATATGCAGAGACTCAAGGCGATACTCAAGTCAAAACTCAACGCCGGAAATATGATAAAAGCCATAAACACATGGGCAGTGCCAGTAATCAGATACAGCGCAGGAATAGTGGAATGGACGAAGGTAGAACTCCGTAGCTTAGATCAGAAAACCAGGAAACATATGACAATACACAAAGCACTACACCCAAGAGCACCCAAGAGCAAATACGGACAGACTATACATAACACGAAAGGAAGGAGGGAGAGGACTACTAAGTATAGAGGACTGCGTCAACATCGAGAACAGATCACTGGGTCAATATCTGAAAACCAGTGAAGACGAGTGGCTAAAGAGTGCATGGGAAGAAGGACTAATAAAAGTAGACGAAGACCCAGAAATATACAGACAGGAGAATAATAAACAGAACAGAGGAATGGCACAACAAACCAATGCACGGACAATACATGAGACAGACTAAAGAACTAGCCAGCGATGACAACTGGCAATGGCTACAGAGGGGAGAGCTAAAGAAGGAAACTGAAGGAATGATAACAGCGGCACAAGATCAGGCCCTAAGAACCAGATATGTTCAAAGAACGATAGATGGAAATAACATCTCTCCCATATGTAGGAAGTGCAATACGAAAAATGAAACCATAAACCACATAGCAAGCCAATGTTCGGCACTTGCACAGAACCAGTACAAAAAGAGGCATGATTCAGTGGCAAAAGCCCTCCACTGGAGCCTGTGCAAGAAACATCAGCTACCTTGCAGTAATAATGGGTATGAGCACCAACTTGAGGGAGTCATAGAAAACGATCAGGCAAAGATCCTCTGGGACTATGGTATCAGAACGGATAGGGTGATACGTGCAAATAGACCAGACGTGACGTTGATTGACAAAGTCATGAAGAAAGTATCACTCATTGATGTCGCAATACCATGGGACACCAGAGTTGAAGAGAAAGAGAGGGAAAAAATGGATAAATATCAAGATCTGAAAATAGAAATAAGAAGGATATGGGATATGCCAGTGGAAATTGTACCCATAATCATAGGAGCACTAGGCACGATCCCAAGATCCCTGAAAAGGAATCTAGAAAAACTAGAGGCTGAAGTAGCTCCAGGACTGTGATAGAGAGAGAGAAAAAAAAAATAATAATACCAGGGAAAATAAAATCTACAGACTACTTATTCATGAAAGCTACAGGAGCATACATTCTTACGAAAATTTACCTACTTTATAAAAAGTTGCAATGAACCAAAAATTCAGCAAAAACAAAAAAGATAATATAATCCACAGAGAGATATCAACAGGAAACAAGAAAAAAATGGCTGAAACGAAAATATATAATCCTAGAAGATGTGACAAAAAAAGGAAAAAAAAAACAAATAAAAACAAAAACAAAAAAGAAACGTCAAGTGACAAAGACCGAAATAAAAAGTTGAGTGAAAGTGTCCACACCGACCTTTTGTCATCTGCCCCCTCCTGGAGATGAAGGGCCACGCTGTAAAAGAGGAGAATTTTAACTTTAGTCATGTTTTTTTTTTTATGTTAAAGTTGCTTATCTGTCTCCTCTCGAGGTGATGTTCGAATTTTATAAGACTCCGTAATCTTCATAACATATTTCAGTGATTTAGCTACATAAGACAAAGCGTCCCTTTTTCCTGTCATACTGACGCGTGATACTGCCATGTCATCGTAACCAAAATCATCCAAAATCTTTTTTATCAACAGTCTATGAATAAACGGAACAAAAACACAAAAGAATGCAAAGAGGAAATGGAAAGGTGCTTAAATTTCCATTTCAAATTAGTACTCTTCTCAACTATAGCTAGTGTTGGTGACTGCCATTCAAAGCCAGAAAACAAAGTGTATGAAGGAACGCTTGATCAGTTCAATATCCGGGTAAAGTTATGAGCACAAGGCAAGAAATTTCATCCCGAGAAAAAAATGCACACTTCCCATAATACCTGGTTGGAGTTGCAACGGCTTACAATGATGTCGGGGAAGCTAACATTAATACTGGAAAACTTGGTGACAACTCTGTCGATATGTACCGTGGAGCTTTCTTACATGTTCCATTTGCAAAGTACTTTTGCTTTACCTTCCCACTGAAAGTATCGCTTGAGTTCAGGGCACAGCGCAGATTTACTAAAGTTTCTCTTTGTATTTTTATTATTTTCAAGCTGAAGAACAAATCTTCCTTTAGAAAATGGTGAGGGTATCGAATATTTACAAAGTGACCATGGGATATGCTGTACCAGACATCATATAAAATTAACAGAATTTGTATTTAGGACGCAATGCAACTACTACACGTACGGAAAATTCTTAAAAGAATAAGTGAAAATAATGAGAGCAGATAAAAATATGATTAATAACGGAAAGATGAAAGGAAACAAGAATCCGGTACCTAACGAAGGATGCAAAAAATAATCCAAACGAAAAATGCGGCGGAATACCAAGAGAGGACGAATCCTGAGGAGGCCAAAACCCGAAATAAAAGCTTCCACAGTAGTTTTTGTCACCTTTCCCTTCCAGAGATAGAATCGGTGAGGCGTTAAGAATATGCAAATGAGTTACGAATATCATTATCAAGAGAGAGAGAGAGAGAGAGAGAGAGAGAGAGAGAGAGAGAGAGAGAGAGAGAGAGAGAGAGAGAGTTTTCTCTCTTCGATATGCAAATACGAAAGTTATTTCTCTCCACCTCATCAATAATTCTTTTGTTTAGTTTCCTACGCATACGTGAGTGGAGATAGAAAAAAAAAGAATATGCTAAACAGAACACAGTGGCCGGAAAATAGTAACAAGCAGAGCAGATAAAACTGGAAAATATTTCGTTGCTCAAAAATCTATTGTAAATAAAACATCCTTTGTAAAACTTGTTCTAATTGTTGCCATATGATCACTGAAAAAAAATTATGTAAGAGATTATATCAGTTCAAATAAATAATTAGACACGGAGACAGTTTAATTAATAAGCAGAGAAAAGGGGACTTGGAAAAGAAGATAATCAAAACCAAAGATGTGGACAAACAAAATGGATAAATAAAAATGATGTGCAAAGAGATAAAAACTGAAATAAGACGTCTAAAGAAGGTATTCACAGGGGATTTGCGTTCGTCTTCCCTTTCCATAGATAAAGGAATATGTCCCAAAAAATGACATTTTGTTCGAAATGCTATTCAACGTTGCTTTTAATCATTCGCTGTTTCTAATTTCTTTTCTTTTTTAGTAATGTAAACGATGATTTGCCATTTCCTTGTATCTTGTTAACGGGAATAGTTTCTTATTGGCTAATGAACCATTAATTTGATTGCGTTTTCCTTGTACTGAATCATTTTTCGTTTTGTTTTAAGAGGAAATATAACATGAATGATGTTACGAGAACAACAACAGTAAAATAACATTATAACCCAGAAGCAAGTTATCAACATTATTATTATTATTATTATTATTATTATTTTTTTTTTTTGCTCTATCACAGTCCTCCAATTCGACTGGGTGGTATTTATAGTGTGGGGTTCCGGGTTGCATCCTGCCTCCTTAGGAGTCCATCACTTTTCTTACTAATGTGTGCCGTTTCTAGGATCACTCTTCTGCATGAGTCCTGGAGCTACTTCAGCTCTAGTTTTTCTAGATTCCTTTTCAGGGATCTTGGGATCGTGCCTAGTGCTCCTATGATTATGGGTACGATTTCCACTGGCATATCCCATATCCTTCTTATTTCTATTTCAGATCTTGATACTTATCCATTTTTTTCCCTCTCTTTCTCTTCAACTCTGGTGTCCCATGGTATTGCGACATCAATGAGTGATACTTTCTTCTTGACTTTGTCAATCAACGTCACGTCTGGTCTTGTTTGCACGTAATCACCCTATCCGTTCTGATACCATAGTCCCAGAAGATCTTTGCCTGATCGTTTTCTATCACTCCTTCAGGTTGATGCTACGTACCACTTATTACTGCAAGGTAGCTGATGTTTCTTGCACAGGCTCCAATGGAGGGCTTTGCCACTGAATCATGCCTCTTTTTGTACTGGTTCTGTGCAAGTGCCGGACATTCGCTTCCTATGTGGTTTATGGTTTCATTTTTCGTATTGCACTTCCTACTTATGGGAGAGATGTTATTTCCGTCTATCATACTTTGAACATATCTGGTTCTTAGGGCCTGATCTTGTGCCGCTGTTATCATTCCTTCAGTTTCCTTCTTTAGCTCTCCCCTCTGTAGCCATTGCCAGTTGTCATCGCTGGCTAGTTCTTTAGTCTGTCTCATGTATTGTCCAATGCATTGGTTTGTTGTGCCAGTCCTTCTGTTCTTTCTGTCTTTCTCCTGTTCTATGTATATTTCTGGGTCTTCGTCTACTTTTATTAGTCCTTCTTCCCATGCACTCTTTAGCCACTCGTCTTCACTGGTTTTCATATATTGCCCCAGTGCTCTGTTTTCGATGTTGACGCAGTCCTCTATACTTAGTAGTCTTCTCCCTCCTTCCTTTCGTGTTATGTATAGTCTGTCCGTATTTGCTCTTGGGTGTAGTGCTTTGTGTATTGTCATTTGTTTCCTGGTTTTCTGATCTATGCTGCGGAGTTCTGCCTTCGTCCATTCCACTATTCCTGCGCTGTATCTAATTACTGGCACTGCCCATGTGTTTATGGCTTTTATCATATTTCCGGCGTTGAGTTTGACTTGAGTATCGCCTTGAGTCTCAGCATATATTCTTTCCTGATCGTGTCCTTCACCTCTTGGTGTTTTATATCTCCTCCTTCCATTATTCCCAGGTATTTGTATCCTGTCTCATCTATGTGTTTGATGTTGCTCCCATCTGGTAGCTTTATCCCTTCAGTTCTCGTTACTTTGCCTTTTTGTATGTTGACTAAGGCGCCTTTTTCTATTCCAAACTCCATCCTGATGTCCCCAGATACAATCCTTACAGTCTGGATTAGGGTATCTATTTCCTTGATGCTCTTACCATACAGCTTGATGTCGTCCATGAACATCAGATGGTTGATTTTGTTGCCTCTTTTCTTGAGTTGGTACCCGGATCCACTCTGGTAGTACTTTTTGTCATGGGAATCATGGCTACTATGAAGAGTAGTGGGGACAGTGAGTCGCCCTGGAAGATCTCTCTCCTGATATTAACCTCTGCTAGTCTTATTCCAGAGCTTGTAAGTATTGTATTCCAGTTGCGCATTGTATTTTTGAGGAAGCTGATGGTATTTTCCTCTGCCCCATATATTTTCAGGCATTCTATTACCCATGTGTGTGGTATCATGTCGAAGGCTTTTTATTATTATTATTATTATTATTATTATTATTATTATTATTATTATTATTATTATTATTATTATTATTATTATTATTATCGCCTCAGTGTGATTCAACATCTTAAACTATTTATGAGGTTCAGTTTAATAGGAGTTTAGAGAAAGGTGTCACTTTGCAGATACTATTTTGTTACATATTACATATTTTGTGTTAACACGGATTATCGCTGATAATTAACAGGTAAGACTGGAACTTCAATCTTGATGGGAAAATGAAGATCAATAAGGACTTTATATCGCAAATCTGACATCACAAACTGATTAGTGAATTATAACTGGAAAATGATTTACTATTATCAGAAACAATAACAACTTAAACAAAGGGTATACGTTGCTCTATTCTTAAAACAGAACAAGTACTCACCGTTTATTATGAAAATGTAGATTTAATATCTGTAAGTATTTACTTTGGGGGAGGCAGACTTTAGTCTAATGAATTTTTCTTTCTGTTTTGACGCATAAAAGATGTTTACTTATATATCAGACAATTGCGACACCCCACTTATCAAGCATGAAGTGGAATTCCCTTCACTAAGAGAAATCATAAACACATTGAAATGGAAAACATTAAGGCAAACTATTCCCATGTTAGTAAAATTAAAGATTTGGTAGAACTATGATTCGGAGACAAGCTTCAGCAATGTTCTTAATCCTTAAGAGAGAGAGAGAGAGAGAGAGACTCAGAAAGTGGTGAATTCCCTTTCTCTTCAAATTTCTCGCATAATAGGATTTACTTTTAATCAGATTTCAATCTTAGCGAGATTTTTCTTCGTAGTCTCGAACGAGGAAAAATATTTAAAAAAGCCAAAAATCAAACCGTGAAACTAATAAAGGAAATATTGAAAATTCTCTAAACATTACAACTATCTATTAAAGAAAGAAAGCTTTAGGAAGACTGGTCGATAACTTTGAAAAATCATTTTAACATACAATTCCTTTTACATTTTACGAAAAAGATTCCTAATGACATAATGGAAGGGAATGGAATCAGATGGTAAACCTCAACGACAAGGGGATAATGGTTTATATATGTTTATATATATATGTGTGTGTGCGTGTGTGTGTGTGTATATATATATATATATATATATATATATATATATATATATATATATATATATATATATATATACTCCTCTGTGCCCTCGTTCGAATCCCACGAGAGGACGATATTATTATCAACTAAAAAATTGGACATTAAAGGGCACTGGTAGCTTGATGCATGTATATGAATGACGTTGATGTGAGAAAAATTCACATATATATATATATATATATATATATATATATATATATATATACACACACACACACACACACATATATATATATATATACATATATATATATATATATATATATATATATATATAGATATATATATATATATATATATATATATATATATATATATATATATATATATATATATATATATATATATATATATATATATATATACACACACACACACACACACACACATATATATATATATATATATATATATATATATATATATATATATATATATATATATATACACACACATACACACACACACACGAGCATACCTTATCGTTAAAGGACAAATAACTCGACTGGTAAAAATGTAAGGGAAAGTGAAACTGAAGATAAGTAAAACTGAACACGAGGAAATAGGGAAGCGGTCAAGTGCCAAAGTCGGGCAGAAAGCGTCCCCCTGAAATGGTCCATAGAGAACTTTGGTCATCGGTCCCTGGCAGAGATAAAGGGACTTGCAGTAAAAGAACACCAAATTCAACTTCCACGTACCCTTTGCATTTCAAAAGGCGCCGGGAGCACTTTCTAATTAATCGATCTGTTGCAAAGGCTTTTCGAAAATTTTCCTTCACTCGACTTTTCCTGTAGATTTTCCAGTTTTTTAGATGATTTCTTCCTGTATAATTCATAAGATGGTGGCTCTCGGTTTTTTTTTTTTTTTTGTTTTTTTTTTTTTTTTTTTTTTTATGAGGCTGCTTTATTTCATTCTTTATTGAAAATGTCCTCTACTGAATATTTTTTTTGACGTTTTTCTTTTTTGGGAGGGAAGGGGGGGGGGGGGGGGGGGGGGGTGAGGGGGGGGGGTTGAGTGATCCCTAAATCGAAACTTGACTACTATAGTAGATTCACATCAACCATGCATCTGATGTCTAGGATAGTCCCTTACGACGCTCCTGATCGGCTGTTGATAAGCCAATCACAGGGCTGGAATCTCTCAGTCTCTCTCGAGAGTTCACATAGGCAGGATGTATGTATGTTCCACCTTTCCTGAGGGATACATCTTTCAAAAGTATCGCTCAGGAGAGGTGGACGATACATCCAGCCTATGTGAATTCTCGAGAGAGACTGAGAGTTTTCAGCCCTGTGATTGGCTTATCAACAGCCAATCAGGAGCGTCGTAAGGGACTGGCCTAGACATCAGATGCACGGTTGATGTGAATCTACTATAGGATATGGGGAGACTGCAATGAAATTATAGTGCTGTACATAAGCACCTGAAATACACACAAAAATCAAACTTACTAAAAACTGCTATGTAAAAGAATAATTTAAAATAGGATTATCCTTTCAACAGGAATGATTACTAAAACGAATTCCAGAAGTTTGAAATTCCGAAGACGGGTGGAGAGGATTCTATGATGGTTATTTTCTGCTGCTTAATTTATATTTCATATTTAACGATACCTTATAACCATTCCTTTCCCTTGGTAATATTACGCTATTGGTCTTTGGTTAGCTAAATATCAACTGCTGCTGTGGTTTAGTTCGTTTATAAATGAAAAATTGATTATAATCGCCTTTAAAGGCGATGCTGTAATGATCTAAAAGCTTTGGAGTTTCCCTGGAAGCGTTTCGGAAACCTTCCGTTTCCAGATCCTGGAAGGGCAAGAGAGAGGCCTTTCTTTCGTGCTCGGGCCGAACGCTGTAGCTCAAAGCCAGGATGTTATAGCCTCACGCCTTTTAAATTTCCTTTCTAGGTCTATACAAAAGGAACTACTCAGTATGGCTATCAGACACGTAATAGAATACTTAATGCATTAAAAACTGAAAAATGGTAAGGAAACATAATCAATTACTAGAGAAAAGAGCTATCAGAATTGAACATCCAATAAAATACCAAAACCTAGCGCATAGAAAATTGAATTAGTTATCTAAAATCAAAACATGATAAAAGAAAAAAAAGAATCTTGGGATATTTAATAAGAAGAAGCATTATTTTTGGGGAAGCTCTTGTGAAATCCTCCTCGAAAACCCACGTCATTATTTTATTAAACCGATAAGGGTTTTACCTCAAACGGAATGGTTACAGTTTGGTGATGAATTATTTCGCCATATTACGATAGCTACCAGATTGTCTTTATTTAATATTTCCATTTTATATCATTCTTCATATTCTTTTCAAGGTTTACCATTATTCTAAAATATGTAACGGTATTCATGAATAAAGAGCATAAAAGGCCTTGATCGCACTGAGAAAGTCAACCACATAATGAAAAGCGAAAGGCTGAACTATAAAGCAACGCAGACAACAAATAAATTGAAAAACAGTGGAAAGGAATCATCAAACACAGGGAGGACAAAGAGCTGCTATAATGCAATAGAGATTATAAACATCAAGTGAAAAATATATTCTGCTGGTGTTTGTTTACATGAAATCCACCTTCTTCAAGGGAAATACTTTTATGCAACTAGAAATACTTAATGAGTTTTCGGCGGGGCTACATCCAACTTCAGTTTAAACTCAGACGTTAACAAAACCTGATATTCCCAGTCACATGCATTTTGCAGTTACATCAGCCGATACCGAAAAGTCATTAACTATTTACTGCTGTCCATTGTTCTTGCAGTAGAATAATCCTGAAATCATTCATTGTACTTTTACGGTTTTTCACAGAATTCAGTACCTTTTTTTTTTAAGGCAGAATTGAAAGGTGAACACTTTTTCAAAAAGAATAAAATCCAGCTAATAAAAATTATATCGACAATTAAAATGGCTAACCTAAAAAAAATCATATTGACACACAAACCGAACAACATTTCCTTTACCACATTAATGAAAGAATTCACTGAACTCAATAATACTCGTAAGAAAATGGAAAATGTGATGAATACCTGTCATAAATCCGTATTTTTGTAAGCGTCTTTCAAAGAAATATTATACTGTAGATCATTCCTACATGGGAGCAAATATATATATATATATATATATATATATATAATATATATATATATATATGATATATATATATCTAATAAAAGGAGCCATAAAAAACAAAAAACACCAAAATGTAGAGAGAAAAGTACTATATTTCAGAGACTGCTGTCTCTCTCTTCAGGTATATGAATGAGAAAAGTTTACAGAAAAGGTGGTATTTATACCAAGAGATTCGTCCACAAGTAAGCCAATTTAGGTCACCCCCGCTGATAATCTTCCTTTAATCTTCTTAAGCGTTGGTTGAATGAACACTGCGTCGACGATGTCGGATGTCCAATTCCCTTTTGAGATGTTCATTACCTGCTTCTCTTTTATTAAGGCCGATTCCATCATTTGACTCTTGTACCGGCAGTTGCTGCTATAAATTACACGTGACATATTCCAGTTTATTCTATGGTTATGTTCATTTATATGATTGAAAATAGCCGAGTTCTGTTGTCCATACCTAACTGACCGTTTGTGTTGTATTAATCTCTGGGGAAGTGATTTACCTGTAAATCCGATCGTAAGATTGGTCACAGTCCTGGCATGGGATCTCATATACCCCAGAGTCTTTGGGCGATGTCTTTTGTTGGACGTTAATCAGGGATTTGGCTAAGGTATTTGGGTAGGTAAATGCAAAAGGGTTGGATTTCCCAAGGGTGTGAGTTACTCTCTTAATCGTCTCCAGGTGGGGAATTTTTATTTTATTGTTGGGTGTGTCTCTGGTCTTGTCTTTAGGGGGTCGGTAGAAAATTACGTTTGCTTTTTGAATTGCTTTCTCAATTATATGGTCAGGATACTTTAAAGATGAAAGTTGCTTGCGAATTAGTTCAAATTCTTTTTCCAGGAAATCGGGGAACAAATTCGTAAGGCTCTTAAGAATAGGTTGCTAGCTAGACCTATCTTGATGGTATTGTCATGATAGCTAAAATAGTGAATATATGAAAGTGAGAAACGTTGGTTTTCTGTATATGGTAAATTTGTATTCTGTCGTGTCTCTGATTATTTTAAAACATCAAGAAAAGGAATTTTGTTGTCTGTTTCCCATTCAACTTTAAATTTGATGCTGGGCACTAATGCGTTTAATTTTGAGAGGAATTCATTAAAATTACCCCACTTATTATCCCAAAATGTTAGTATGTCATCCACGTATCTCATCCACAGCATGTTTTTGGGTTTTATTGCATTTATTACTGTAGTTTCAAAGTTATTCCATGTACAGATTGGCTAAAATAGGACTTAAAGGACTACCCATACTACACCCGAATTTTTGCTTGTAGAATGATTCCCCGAATGAAAATACGTTATTAGATGCACATAATTCAACTAACTTTATTATTTTGTCAAGTGCCAAAGGGAAATGATCTGAATAGGGGATAATTTTTCCCTTAAAACTGAAGAACGTCCTGTACTGGTACTTTTGTGAATAGGGAGTCTACGTCAAGGCTTGAAAGTTTTATGTTGTGAAGTGGTATATGTGCTTCTCTGAATTTGTGACAAAAGTCTTCCGAATGTTTGATGTGCTGGGAGAAAAAGTGCCTAAAAAAGGAGAAAGGAGGCCAGCTAACCATTTAGAATTTTGTAATTGAAAGCTCCGGCGCATGAAACGATGGTCTGAATGGAAGATTGTCTTTGTGAGTTTTGGGAAGACCATAAAAGTAGGGTAATTTAGGATTAATTACTTTAAATTTCTCTAATAGTTCATACTCTTTTTGTCTTGGCCAATTAATCATTACTTTCCGGAAAAAATTCTGCGGGACAAACGTTCTGGAGGGGATTTTTCGTCAGTTTTTCGTAAGTATTTGTGTCGCTAAGGAGCTGGTTGATTTTGTCGAGGTAGAAGTCTTTGTCCATTATTACAATTTTGCCGTCTTTGTCGGATCTACTTATTATAACATCTAAACTTTTTTTTAACGAGTGGATGGCTATCATGAATCTGCGGGGAACAGGATATTTCTTATGAAGGTCAGTTAAAGCATTTAGTAACACTCCTTTTAAACATATCTCTTCACGGCTGTAGTTTTTGTCAGATATGAATTTATCAAAAGCCACTATGAAGTCTAGGTTGTTTTTGCGGTCTGGCATTTAGGGCAAAGGATAAGCCTAAATTTAAAACTAAATGTTGATTTACAGTAAGGGGGGTGTTGGATAAGTTTAAAAAAACTTTGTCTTGTTGTTCAAGATTATTCCATGCGCTATTATCTATTAGGTTATTTAACTTGCGTCAAAAGTCTGTGGAATGAGTCACGCTATTATAGGCAGCAATGTCGGAAACAGAATGAAATCAGATACTGTATACGTGGTCCGTAGTGAGAGGCGAAGATTAGATTGAGTTCCATATATCACTCTGCGTAGCACGAAGATGTCGTTTCTCGTATTGGTGATTCTTTCTTCCAGGAAAATCTTGTGTGATAGAGGGAAGGGGTTTGATTGCAGAGTCCATCTCCTGAATCCGTACATTTTTGGAAGTACTTGTTCTTTGAGGCATTCTTCCAAAAAGTGTTTTTGGTTTTTCAGCCGGTGTAGTCTGTTTCAGTTCTTTTCAAACTTGCGGAAAACTGGCTTGACTTCTGGAAGTGAGTGAAGAATCGTGGAAAGGCGGTTGAATTCCATAATGGGCCTGACAATGACTGGTAAAAGTGTTCTGTAACAACGAAAAATCTTGTGTGATAGAGGAAGGGTTTGATTGCGAGTCCATCTCTAAATTTTGGTGTTTTTATGGGCTCCTTTTATTAGATGGAATTCTGTTGTTACAGAACACTTTTACCAGTCATTGTCAGCCATTATGGAATTCAACCGCCTTTCCACGATTCTTCACTCACTTCCAGAAGTCAAGCCAGTTTTCCGCAAGTTTGAAAAAGAACTGAACAGACTACACCGGCTGAAAAACCAAAAAACACTTTTTGGAAGAATGCCTCAAAAAGAACAAGTACTTCCAAAATGTACGGATTCGGGAGATGGACTCTGCAATCAAACCCCTTCCCTCTATCACACAAGATTTTCCTGGAGAAAGAATCACCAATACGAGAAACGACATCTTCGTGCTACGCAGAGTGATATATGGAACTCATCAATCTTCGCCTCCTCACTACGGACCACGTATACAGGTATCTGATTTCATTCTGTTCCGACATTGCTGCCTATAATAGCGTGACTCATTCCAACAGACTTTTACGCAAGTTAAATAACCTAATAGATAATAGCGCATGGAATAATCTTGAACAACAAGACAAAGTTTAAACTTATCCACACCCCCCTTACTGTAAATCAACATTTAGTTTTAAATTTAGGCTTATCCTTTGCCCTAATGCCAGACCGCAAAAACAACCTAGACTTCATAGTGGCTTTTGATAAATTCATATCTGACAAAAACTACAGCCGTGAAGAGATATGTTTAAAAGGAGTGTTACTCAAATGCTTTAACTGACCTTCATAAGAAATATCCTGTTCCCCGCAGATTCATGACAGCCATCCAACTCGCTAAAAAAGTTAGATGGTTATAATAAGTAGATCCGACAAAGACGGCAAAATTGTAATAATGGACAAAGACTTCTACCTCGACAAAATCAAACCAGCTCCTTAGCGACACAAATACTTACGAAAAACTGACGAAAAATCCCCTCCAGAACGTTCCCACAGAATTTTTTCGGAAAGTAAGATTAATTGGCCAAGACAAAAAGAGTATTGAACTATTAGAGAAATTTAAAGTAATTAATCCTAAATTACCCTACTTTTATGGTCTTCCCAAAACTCACAAGACAATCTTCCATTCAGACCCATCGTTTCATGCGCCGGAGCTTTCAATTACAAAATTTCTAAATGGTTAGCTGGCCTCCTTTCTCCTCTTTTAGGCACTTTTTCTCCCAGTCACATCAAACATTCGGAAGACTTTTGTCACAAATTCAGAGAAGCACATATACCACTTCACAACATAAAACTTTTAGCCTTGACGTAGACTCCCTATTCACAAAAGTACCAGTACAGGACGTTCTTCAGTTTTTTGAAGGGAAAAATTATCCCCCTATTAAGATCATTTCCCTTTGGCACTTGACAAAATAATAAAGTTAGTTGAATTATGTTGCATCTAATAACGTATTTCATTCGGGGAATCATTCTACAAGCAAAATTCGGGTGTAGTATGGGTAGTCCTTTAAGTCCTATTTTAGCCAATCTGTACATGGAATACTTGAAACTACAGTAATAAATGCAATAAAACCCAAAACATGCTGTGGATGAGATACGTGGATGACATACTAACTTTTGGGATAATAAGTGGGTAATTTTAATG
>NC_061108.1:108957178-108962178 GCF_015104395.2 Macrobrachium nipponense
TATTCTTTTTATCTTTTCTTTTTGAAATTCGTTATAAATAAGAGCACAGACTTAATATTGTAATACCATTTTGAGTACCTAGTTACTTACCGTTAAAAAATTTCAAGTAGTCATCAAAATCCAATTCTCCCGAAGTACTTTGTATAAATATTTTTAATTAAAGGACCAATATTTAATAAACAAGTTGGAATTCATTTATGGTGATAATATGCAAGAGAAGAATTAATACACATTTAAAAACCCCAACTTTATTCCGATTCTTTCATAGGAATCTTTTTCGGATGGATGCAAACAGAAACGGCTAAAATGATATATGACCAAATTGTTTACGGTACTATATACCCGTTTCATTACTGAGATTTTAAATTATGGCTATTTTATAAAGTCCTGTTTATTTCATTATGACTGTAATTTGGTGAAGTCCAATTTATTTAATTATGGCTATTATATCATGAAATCGTATATATTTGATAATGACTGTTACTTTATAAAGTCCGATTAATTTGATTATGGCTGTTACATAATAAAGTCCCTTTCATCTTCAAAGGTAAATTTCCATAATTCCCTAATTGAGGTTTAGGTTATGACTAAATATTTTTGGATATTAATTTCAAATAATAAAACCGAACTGAATGGACAATTTGCTATGGTTGTGATAAAATAAAATGTGATTATACCACTGAACATTATTATTATTATTATTATTATTATTATTATTATTATTATTATTATTATTATTATTATTATTATTATTTGGGAAAAAATCTCTATCACGAGAGTTTATACAATGTTCTAAGGGGTTCACAATAACAAAAATGTCAAAAGTTTGTGTAAATCTATAAACACTCCTAAAATGTTTATAAATTATACACAAACCTTTTACATTTTTATTATTGTGGACCCCTTAGAAAACTATTATTATTATTATTATTATTATTATTATTATTATTATTATTATTATTATTATTATTATTATTATTATTATTATTATTATTATTATTATTATTATTGCCGCTGTTGTTGGTGGTGTTGTTGTTAATCATGTTTGCCATTAAATAACGAAAGAAAGCATTTAATGCACAAACATTCTTGGAAATTGCATGATCGTTTGTGTATATAAGTGAAATGATGGCTCAACATATTCAAATAACTAAGACAGAATACCGAACATAAATATATGGCATATATCCTAGTAGAGATAACAATACAATAATCTTTACAGAAAAATATGCTGATGAAAGAAATTCATCACAGAAAAAACGATAACAATTTTAATTCAAGAAGAAATATCAAAATAGAATATAGACGACTACGTTAAAGATACATAAAACTAGATGTAGCGAATAAATACTAAAATGCAATCTCCTTTACTTCAACTTACTAAGGCAAATACATTTGGAAATGGTCACTAATCTCTTAATATCTTTCCAGTAAGCGACGACAAACGTGTTTTTCATTACCCTGTACCGTTCCACATTTATTTCTAAATGAATAAAAGCTATTTTATGACGAAACGATAAAGTACTTAGCTGCAAATAAATATATTTTTGCCCAGAAGGGATATTCATAAAGTCAGGATAGTATTAAATAATTTTAAAGTTTATAAGAAAAAGGAGTAAAGGGATTAAATGATGCCGTGAGATTAGTTCGAGGGATTGTAGGGTAAATCTGAAAAGAAATGATGCTCTAAGCAAATACTCCAACTTTATGGCTAGATTCGAGGAAATAGCCCATTAGAAATATTTAAATTATGTTGTGTTTTTGACGGTCCGTTTTTATATGCAAAAACACACAAATAATAATTATTTATGTATGTATGTATGTATGTATGTATATGTATGTACATATATATAGTCTATATATATATATATATATATATATATACTATATACATACATATATATATATATATATATATATATATATATATATATATATATATATATATATATATATATATTAGGTTTCTAAATATTTCTCACCGAAGTACCACATATTTCAAAGCTTAATTTTTTATGTAATAACATCATATATATTTTAAAATATCAATCTAGAAGATCATAAGAATTATCAGTAGAGGTGTTATATTACCTTCGATTGACTATTACTTTTGTAATATATATCTTACGATAATTTTCTTCCCCTTTCAGATATCAATAAACCCTTCTGCTCTTCAAGATGATTTTAGAAGTTCATATATTTCTACATACTATCTTAATCCGGCAAATACGATCATTTTAAAATCTAGTGAAATTTGTCTATAAAGTGAAATATAATAAAAACATACTGAGCATTTCCGTGGAATTTTCATCAATAATGCCGTGAAACATATTGGACTGAATAAATAAATGTATACGAAGGTTACCAGAATTTACATATTAATGAACTCTTTCCTTTTTTTTAAAGTACAGAGAGAGAGAGAGAGAGAGAGAGAGAGAGAGAGAGAGAGAGACAGACGAGAGAGAGAGAGGTTATTTTCCCCTGATCACAGAAATTAGAGGGGAATCACAGGAACACGACATTCTGAAGCATAGAACCTGAATAACGAAGTTAGGGGCGCGAGCAAATAACACTGATGCGAGACAGAAAACGGGAATAAACGATGGGAACCCCGTGGAAACGAGAGAGGGAGAGAGATGGATAAGTCGACAGATAAGAAGAGAAAGAGGGACTGATTCCCTATCCCACATTATCTCGGAGAATACCTGCAAATTAACGAAATAAAACATTCCAAAACATACGAACCGAGTAACGAAGGTAGGGGAGGAAGTAAATATTATCCGGGGAGGAAATAGAAAACGGGAATGAAAGGCCACGGCCCCATACAGGATGTGTGCGTGTGCTTATTGTATGTGTACGTAGGTTCGTTCATGTGTGTATGCAAGTGCGCGCGACCGAGAGAAAGAGAGAGAGAGAGAAAAAAAACGAGAGAAATGCCATGAAATTCGAATAGGATAGTGAAGAGTAGAGAATGTGTACACGCTTCATAGATGAATTAAACGGCGATGTGTTTGAGAGAGAGAGAGAGAGAGAGAGAGAGAGAGAGAGAGAGAGAGAGATAAAAGCCAAATAGAATGGCGATGATGGCTAAGATTAATTGACAGATTGTTACCAGTGAAGTGGCGTCAATACACTGATGGTTGGGTGGATGGGGCATGGCATGATTTTAGGAAATGCCAAGACAGGCGAGAGAATGGTACGCGACGCCAAAGAAACCACAGGATGTAGAGGATTTAATGAACGGATGGAAGGAATTTAATTCTGGAAAAGAAACGAGGGAGTTGGAGGAGTTGGACAGAAAAACAAAGAGATCCTATAAATAAAGGAATGGAAAGGCGAACGGAGGTAGAGTAAAAGTGGGTACAGCTAGGGGCCGAAGGGATGCTGCAAACACACCTTAGTAATGCCTACAGTGCACAATGTTAGGTGCATTGTAAGCATTCGGCCCCATTGGGGATGATATTTCAGCTGAGAAAAAAAATTACTATTATTACAAGGTAATAATAGCAGCAGCAGTTAATGAGTTATCTGAGCATATATATATATATATATATATATATATATATATATATATATATAATATATATATATATGTATATATATATATATATATATATATGTATATATATATATATATATATATATATATATATATATATATATATATATATATATATATATATATATATATATATATACATACTACATTTACAACTGCAGACATCAATACAGATAAACAAAGATATAAAATCGTATTGTACATGCACTAAAAATAATAAATAACTATACACTCCTAATTACTGGATTCGTACAATCTGTTACAGAAAATCAAGAAAAGTTTGCATTTTCCGCCTATTACAATTCTTGTTTTATTCCTTCGCGAACAATGAAATGTATTTTTAGCGATGACTTCTAAATTAATCTACCCTTTGACTGATTTTGCCAAGATATTTAATTTTTTAGCTAAGAATATGCCCAAAATGACGGAGAGGATATAGCTCATTATTATTATAATTATTACTATTACTATTATATTATTGGAAGGAAGCAGACCCCCTCTTAAGCATGTCTTTGTTGAAAAGGAATGCTGCATCGTGCAAATTGATCTTGTATTAAGTTTTCTTAATTTTTCTCATGATAATAAGCAGTCAATGTTCATATTTTGGCCAATATATCCAGAATCCGTCGGCTGGTAAAGACGACATAAGAAAATCCGAAAGTAGCTGCCAGAAAGTCTACGGATTCACAGCACCTGATTTCACTATTCTGTACTCCTAGAGAAAATAAGTGCTGAATAAACACTATATATGACAAAATATGAACATTGGCCAGTTGTTGACCAATGCTACCGTGCAAGAGAAACGAACTATAAGGAAAATTAAGAATACTCAATATATCAATTCTCTTAATGCAAACATCTTTTTTATAATAATAATAATAATAATAATAATAATAATAATAATAATAATAATAATAATAATAATAATAATAATAATAATAATAATCATAATAATAATAATAATAATAATACGCGGTATTTGTCAGATTGAATATATACCAAATGCTGGGCAAGAAGAAGAAGAAGACGAAGAGAGAGAGAGAGAGAGAGAGAGAGAGAGAGAGAGAGAGAGAGAGAGAGAGAGAGAGAGAGAGAGAGACGCCCCTGAGCACGAGGAATCCAGAATGAGTCATTTTAATCTCTTTTGTCAATTACGCTTAAAATTCAATTTGTACTGCATTTTGTAAAATGAATAATAATAATAATAATAATAATAATAATAATAATAATAATAATATAATAATAATAATAATAATAATAATAATAATAATGCGTCAACATTGAAAACAGAGCACTGGGGCAATATCTGAAAACCAGTGAAGACGAGTGGCTAAAGAGTGCATGGGAAGAAGGACTAATAAAAGTAGACGAAGACCCAGAAATATACAGAGACAGGAGAAAGACAGAAAGAACAGAGGACTGGCACAACAAACCAATGCAC
>NC_061108.1:108972178-108974678 GCF_015104395.2 Macrobrachium nipponense
AGCAGAGTATTTCAACCACATCTCTTTGCAGTAGTTTTCAAAGACCTCTGAGGTCAGATACAAACAGGAGCAGATCACAGATGAAAACCAAAAGCCAGCAAAGAAAGATGTCAAATAAACATTATTTACAAAAATAGTAAATGTAATGGCTGAACTACTCACACTGACTGACCTTCAATAAGTTGAATCTGTAACGACCCTCAGTAGTCATTCTAGAAATTATTCATTCTTCATCAAAGGTCTCTGTCAATTACTAAGTACGGCAAGGACGCTGACACTCCTGACATACGTGCCCAGAATTTACCAATTTTAGAATGTCCCCTGATGACATACTTTTCTACCCGGAAAGTCATTATTTGGGACAGATTTCATATATATATATATCAACGTCATTTGTACAAGCACAATGACAAGTAAATATACATATATATATATATTATATATAATATATATATATATATAAATATAATATATATTACAGTATATATTATATATATATATATATATATATATTATATATAATATATATATATATATATATATATATTATATATATATTTCGGCGGCCTAATGGTCAAGATAACGTTCTCACCTACTGTAACATCTAGTTTCGAAAATTAGGTAAAGACTGAGTGATACAAGAATATTCTAACAAAACCAACTGAGGCTTTGTTGAAATAGACGGTAAAAGATATAACTGATCGTCGGTAAAATTAACGGTAAAGATGGGAAGGGAAGCAACAGCTTGGAAAATTAACAGCAGTGAAACAAAACATGGCAACTTCTGGAGCCATCCCTCTGAGGCAAAATGAGACAGAACTGAAAGACGCAAGAGTGGAAAGCATCTGGGTAAGTTTAACAATGTTTTGTTAGTTATTGCTCCAATGTAAGTTGTGTAATAATTGAGAGTTTGTAACCAGAAAAAAGCAAGGCTATGATAATTATATAGGTGCGTGGAATTGGCGGAACAGGGTTTATAAGATATATATAGATGATGAAATTATTCGATTGCTTACATATAGGAATAATTATTCATATATATAAGGCTAAAGGTCATAAATGAGACTTAGAATATTTGGGTAATGGCCACACTTACAATACCAAGGTGGACAGTAGGATTTCGATAGAGACATATGCCCAAAGATTTGACAGGGGAAGAACAATGTTTGGTCTAGACAAGGATGGTGTGCGGGCTGTGTAACTGCTTGAAATCAGTTATATGTAGCGACTGAAAGCAGACGTAATACTGAGGTTGTATGGTATGGAGGGTAAGTTACTCTGAGAAAGTGAGTTGTACTTAGAAGACTGATGAGTTTGATGCAAAATGAGACTGAAGCAAGGATGTGCTATGTTTCCATTGCTGTTTAATTTTTTGAAAGATGAAGTGATGCGCAAAGTCAGATGAAAGAAAGTAGTATAAGTGCTATGTTATGGGATATTAAGAGGGGTTGTGTCTGGTGTGGGTATGGCTGATGTTTACAGATGATGCCGTATTAATTAAGGATATTGAATGAAAACTGCTGAGAGTAATGAAAGAATCTGAAGATTTTTGCAAGAGGAGAAAGTTCAGTGAATGTAAAATAATCAGGGTAAATAGAAACCAGAAATATGGTGAAATTAAGGTCCTATGGACGATTAGAGGAAGGAAGTAGCAGACTGATTTGTATTTGTAGTAACGCTACTGTATGACGGCAGGATGAGAATAAAGGCGATTCACTGTGTAGGTCAAACAAGAAAGATAGTTTACATAAGATTGGTAGGGAACATAGAATGTCTATGGTAGCCAAGAGTGAAATGTATGAAGGTTGATGGACCAATGCTCCTCTATAGAAGCAACGCGCGCACGCTAATTGCAAATGAAAGAAATAGCCCGAAGCTATATTGATGAATTGTTTGCGTAGTATTTGTGGGATAATAAGAGCTGTAAGGATGAGCCACGGAGATACATGCAAGTGTTAAAAGAGTTAGTGGAGATGGAAGCAGGGGTTAGAGGTCTTTGAGCTGGTTTGGTTGCTAAGAAGTGATGAAGAATAGCTTGGTGAAAAGAATATGCAATCTGGATGAGTTGGAAGGAAATCGATCACGAATAAAAAGAGATGGCTAGACGAAAGAAAAGGTTCATTGGAAAGGAGAGCCCTAATAGCTATGATTTAAGAGTGTGCTTGCTAGATTATGGTGAGGGGCGTATGTTGTGGGGTTCCATCCACTGATGGTGACCTTCCTGCGTGAATAATGAAAATTCCAGTGTTCAGGAAGTGTTCTACACAGGGTCAAGCCACGACTCAGCAATCTAGGTGTGTGTGTGTGCTTGCGTGTGTGCGTGTGTCAGTGATTTGTCGTTCTTTTCTTTGAAACTACCCTGCCTTAAGGTATCGGATATATATATATATATATATATATATATATATATATATATATATATATATATATATATATATATATACGTATATCATACATACACAGTACACAGTATATATACATGCATGTACAGAACAGAAAA
>NC_061108.1:108979678-108982178 GCF_015104395.2 Macrobrachium nipponense
AACTTAGACTTAAAGGGTGTCGGGGGTGTCGCTATTCTTCTCAGCGACCTCGAAAACCATGGATTAGATACTGATACATGTTGTTTTCGGTAATTATTGCATTTCACCCCCTTCCAACAACCCCCTTTACCCAGCCAATGGTCCTGATTTTAATTCTTTCCCGGTTTGATGATGACTTCTTTAAAATCTCATCAAAATCGATCGAGAGAAATATGGATTTGTACAGCGTTTATACAAACAGATCCTTCCTCGTTTGTATATATATATATATATATATATATATATATATATATATATATATATATATGTGTGTGTGTGTGTGTGTGTGTGTGTGTGTGTGTGTATAATGTATATATAATGTATATATTTATAAATATATCTATATATATATAATATTTATATATATATTATATATGTATATATATATACACATATATATGTATATATATATATATATATATATATATATATATAATATATATATATACACATATATATGTATATATACACACATATTGTATATATATATATATATATATATATAAATATATATATATATATATATATATATATATATATATATGTATATAGAGTGCTCTGGAGAGTATTACACATCACCGTCGTCATGTTTTATGTGCAACACGACTTTGTCTCGCTCATCGAGGACAAAGCCGTCCACGACATAAAACATGATATCCAGGTGCAATGCTCTCTCCCGTCTCATGCATCCGGATGCACAGCTTGTCTTTGCCTTCTCCCTGAATGCAGTCGAATGACTTACTGTCCTGATGTCTGTCAGAGGGATAATTTCTGTCGTCATGTGTGTTTGTTTATTTTAGCTTCAGTAAGATTTCAACCTTTGCTGAATAAGTGATTGCCTAGCCTTGATCTCTCACTTTTTTTTTTTATGTTCGGTTGGGGTTTCTCTTCCTGCTTTTAATCATCAGTCCTTTGTTTTATTTTAATCTCGTCGGGGTCTTGTTGCTTAACTTTAAGAATTATTGAGCCTAATCATGCTTTAATTAACGGTCTTCATTTTAATTATGGCGAAAGGGGTTGTATATGTAAATGTAACTTTAAGAGCCTTGGAGATCATATGCTCTAACTTGTGAAGTGATATATACGTCAGTGTATGATTTTTGTTATTATATATTCTACAACTAATAATATTCCTTTCACATAATCTTTCCATTGTCATAGTTTATAACTGATGCCCTGTCAAGATCATTTACTTATCTGAAGAGTACCACGGTGAAATTCAAATTATATTTTTTATGCAATATATTTAATTCATTTTAAAATGAAATAGTATACAGAGTATCTATTACAATATATTTATCATTCAATGTACTTATTATGTCCGGAGGGATTTTATGAGGCTCTTCTGAAAACTCATCAAGATTTGGCAAATGATCCCGGAATAAGTAATTAGTTTCTTCTATTTATAAAGGTAGGTTGAGAGCATATTGCAATTACGACAAGCTATTCCATTGGACATAGATGCTGTTAAGATATGTATTTACGCAGTTATAGTCTACGACGAGTTTTTTGCAATATGAAATCAAGAGGATATAGGTTTCAGGTAGAAAAATTAATATAGTACGTGCACTGAAGGTTGAAAATGTCTCGGAAAGGAAAGGAATGGCTTTTATATTGTATTTATTAATTTTTCCTTTGTGATAAACGTATGAAATAAATGAAAACAAACCAATCAAATATTTTAAAAAATCCAATAAAAACAAAGCAATAAATAACATTAACAGTACTCTTACTAAAGAAACGTAATCTGCCTCTACTTTATAAAATATGTAATTGGTGTTCGATAAATACTACAAAGAGGAGCAACGTGAATAACGAGAGAGAGAGAGAGAGAGAGAGAGAGAGAGAGAGAGAGAGAGAGAGAGAGAGAGAGAGTATTTTTACTTTAAACGCGATGAAATTCCTAGGAAAAAATTCTCGGATTTTCCTTTAACTAAGCCCCGTTTATTTGCTAGCGCCCTAGGTTGATGGGAACTAATTGTGACTTTAATAACGCCTGTTATTGTAGGCAATTTAAGATTAGTATTTGGGAAAATTTATCTGGATGAATATTTAGTTTCTGAGAGAAGATGGCTTCTATCATTTTTAGCAAGATATGAGTTGCCATTTGTCCTTATCAAAATCAGCTTGGTTCGAAATAATTTTTTTTTTTTTATCCCGAATTGTTTCTCGAACCAAGTAATTTGGAACGAGTTCATCATCCCTAACCGTCAGAAATAAAAGTTTCATCCCAAATAATTTGGAATCTGTTCATAATTCCTGATTGCCTCACTTAATTAAAAGTTCCACGTCTTCAAATATAAGTAAATGGGTTCTCATTCTCAACATTTTGCTACAGTTTCATAACCAAGGCATTTTGGATTAGTTATTCCTCCCAGAGTCATAAAATAATTAAATCCTTAATTTCTTATCGTCAGTCGGTATTAATCTGTTCTTATCCTAAATAACACGAAACTAACTT
>NC_061108.1:108987178-108997178 GCF_015104395.2 Macrobrachium nipponense
CTTAACAAGTAATGAGATTTTGATGATGATCATAATAAATGTAGGAATTAGGAAGGAAGTGATGGTGATGATGAGTTAAAGTGTTGAGCATATGATGGCGATCATACTAAATATAGGAATTAGGAAAATGGTATTATGGTAATGGCAAGATTAAGAAATTCCGACTGATGTAAATGATGATAACCGAGAGAAATTGCATTTTAATGAAGACAATTTTGAGGAAAGATGTTTTGATAACGAAGGTAATGAAGACGAGGTCACTGGACTGCGAGGCAGAAAGTCCATACTGGAAAAAGTCCAGGAAAGTTTCCGTAAACTAATTATTTATGCTAAATAATGCATATACAACATAAGTATCTACACTCGCATACACTCAGTTATTTGTATTTAAAAAACACTAAATTTCAAGCATACATACATACATACATACATACATACATACATACATATATATAATATATATATATATATATATATATATATATATATATATATATATATATATATATATATATTATTCGAGCTACAGATGTCCTTTAATATCTAATTCGCTCTACCTCGGAATTAATACATTTTCATTTATGTAAACCGAAGAAATCGATAACGCCACTGAAGTCCTGATTTCTTCTCTGTCCGCTGGGCAGTGGTTCGAACCCACGAGAGGACGAAATTATTATCAACTAAAAAAAATTCCCCTTCGGTTTACACATATGAAAATATACTAATTCCGGGTAGAGTGAATTAGATATTAAGGACATTTGTAGCTCGAATAATTTATATGAATTACGGTGATGTGATAAATAAATCTCATATATATATATATATATATATATATATATATATATATAATATATATATATATATCTATATATATATATATATATATATATATATATATATATATATATAATATATATACATATATATATATATATATATATATATATATATATATATATATATATATATATATATATATAGATATATATATATATATATATATATATATATATATATATATGTATATATATATATATATATATATATATATATATATATATATATATATATATATATATATATATATATGAATAACTTGATCACGAAGTATAAAAAAACGTGATGCTATGTATAAATAAAGGTTTTTGCCACGAAGGAAAAAAATGAAAAGCGAGATAGCCAAGCACTTTCGGTCTAGGTCGAACTAGACCGAAAGTGCTTGGCTATCTCGCTTTTCATTTTTTTTCCTTCGTGGCAAAAACCTTTATATATATATATATATATATATATATATATATATATATATATATAATATATATATATATATTTATATACATATATATATATATATATATATATATATATATATATATATATATATATATATATTATAGATTATATGCACACACACACACACACACACTATATAATATATATATATATATATATATATAATATATATATATATATATATATATATATATATATATATATATATCTATATATATATACAACGGTCGTGCAAGTCCAACGTTCACTCATGTACAATAGCCCAAACATCAACAAGCACTAGAAGTTTGCAGTACTGAAAGTAGTAAACGTTATATTGGATCCTTTAAATCCTAGTGCCCAAATTAAAGGACACTACGAAAGCAAGCAAAGCAGGCAATGGGACGTTCCTTAAGTTGATAGTTGAGCGAATCTGATTTATACTATTTTGAGAATAGATAGCACAGGCTCCAAAGGCTTTCGGATTATTTTTAAAAAAAAATTTTTTAAAAGGTGAGTGTGTGGCAAGACGAGCAACTCAATCCTCATCTTATATTATCCGAGTGAAATAGTATAGCTATACTTTTTGGAGGATATGGGAACAGTGTGGATGTTAAAACCAAAAAGATTCAGGTCTCAACAAAATATTTGGACATCAAGCAAGACAACGATGCTAATTTCTTTACATGTGACTTTCCTTTCTGTTAAATTTTTTAGGCTTCTAGGACTTTGAAAAAAGAGATAAAGTTTTAGAAAAGGCTTATTATTATTATTATTATTGTTTCAGTTGGGAAAAAATCTCTATCGCGAGAGTATATATATTGTTCTAAGTGGTCTACTATAATAAAAAATGTTGCGAGTTGGTGTATAATTTTAAAACTCTTTACAAAAAGCTTTCGCACCCTGCCCTGGGAAGATGAACCCAGGGAAGGGTTCGAAACCTTTTTGTAAAGAGTTTTAAAATTATAAACCAACTCGCAACATTTTTTATTACTGTGGACCCCTTAGACCATTATTATTATTATTATTATTATTATTATTATTATTATTATTATTATTTTTTTTTTGCTCTATCACAGTCCTCCAATTCGACTGGGTGGTATTTATAGTGTGCGGGGTTATTCCGGGTTGCATCCTGTCCTCCTTAGGAGTTCCATCACCTTTTACCTTACTATGTGTGCCGTTTCTAGGATCACACTTTTCTGCATGAGGCCCGGAGCTACTTCAGCCCTCTAGTTTTCCAGATTTTCCTTTTCAGGGATCTTGGGATCGTGCCTAGCGCTCCTATGATTATGGGTACGATTTCCAGTGGCATATCCCATATCCTTCTTATTTCTATTTTCAGATCTTGATACTTATCCATTTTTTCCCTCTCTTTCTCTTCAACTCTGGTGTCCCATGGTATTGCGACATCAATGAGTGATACTTTCTTCTTGACTTTGTCAATCAACGTCAACGTCTGGTCTGTTGCACGTATCACCCTATCCGTTCTGATTACCATAGTCCCAGAGGATCTTTGCCTGATCGTTTTCTATCACTCCTTCAGGTTGGTGCTCGTACCACTTATTACTGCAAGGTAGCTGATGTTTCTTGCACAGGCTCCAGTGGAGGGCTTTTGCCACTGAATCATGCCTCTTTTTGTACTGGTTCTGTGCAAGTGCGGGCATTCACTTGCTATGTGGTTTATGGTTTCATTTTTCGTATTGCACTTCCTACATATGGGAGAGATGTTATTTCCGTCTATCATACTTTGAACATATCTGGTTCTTAGGGCCTGATCTTGTGCCGCTGTTATCATTCCTTCAGTTTCCTTCTTTAGCTCTCCCCTCTGTAGCCATTGCCAATTGTCATCGCTGGCTAGTTCTTTAGTCTGTCTCATGTATTGTCCGTGCATTGGTTTGTTGTGCCAGTCCTCTGTTCTTTTCTGTCTTTCTCCTGTCTCTGTATATTTCTGGGTCTTCGACTACTTTTATTAGTCCTTCTTCCCATGCACTCTTTAGCCACTCGTCTTCACTGGTTTTCAGATATTGTCCCAGTGCTCTGATTATTATTATTATTATTATTATTATTATTATTATTATTATTATTATTATTATTATTATTATTATTATTATTTATTATAATTTTTTTTTTTTTTTTTTTTTTTTTTTTTGCTTATCACAGTCCTCCAATTCGAATGGGTGGTATTTATAGTGTGGGGTTCCGGGTTGCATCCTGCCTCCCCTTAGGAGGTCCATCACTCTTCTTACTATGTATGCCGTTTCTAGGATCACACTCTTCTGCATGAGTCCTGGAGCTACTTCAGCCTCTAGTTTTTCTAGATTCCTTTTCAGGGATCTGGGATCGTGCCTAGTGCTCCTATGATTATGGGTACGATTTCACTGGCATATCCCATATCCTTCTTATTTTTATTTTCAGATCTTGATACTTATCCAATTTTTCCCTCCCTCTCTTTCTCTTCAACTCTGGTGTCCCATGGTATTGCTACATCAATGAGTGATACTTTCTCTTGACTTTGTCAATCAACGTCACGTCTGGTCTGTTTGCACGTATCATCCTATCCGTCCTGATACCAAAGTCCCAAAGGATCTTTGCCTGATCGTTTTCTATCACTCTTTCAGGTTGGTGCTCGTACCACTTATTATTATTATTATTATTATTATTATTATTATTATTATTATTATTATTATTATTAGTATGATTATTATTATTATTATTATGATTATTATTATTATTATTATTTGAAAATATGTAGATACTCATATTGAACAACCCTTTAGGACTGTTAACATACAGATCATGCTTCCAATGACAAAAGAGAAAACACAATAAGAGAACAACAAAAATTAATATGGATAAACTGACAAACAGTGAAACATCAGCATGAATAAATAGCGAAAAACATCACTCGACGAAATGCTTTTCATTCCCTTTACAGAAAGACTGACAGCTTGTCACATTTACCTCAACACTATAAATGGCACGGGATACAAAGTGAAGACCACGACCTTTCCTGTGGAAGTCAAACATTTTTTCTTTTGTTCGCACTCTTTCAAGCCGAACCGTGGCAAGATTATTGTTTTAAAGCTACACCAGCTTTCTGACGACACTTCAGGCAACGCCAGACGCCGATTCGGTTTTTGGTTGGCACGTAACATAGTTTTCGTGAATATTTAATCCTTTGCACAGTCGACCAGATACAAAATACGAATAATTAATTAACCAATAAATCCATGGCATTTCAACAGAGTGTCTGTATTTTTTACCATCGAATGGATATATCAAAACTGTAACATGTATTGGCAGATGTCATTTTTTTACAGGTTTTCAATTAAGAATGTTAACATAACTGCCATGCTTCTGGTTCTATAGATTTCGGTGGTATGCACTGGCACATACAGTCAGGCTCATGCCATTGTCAGATATGTAAACGATTCCACGCAGTCATGAAAGCAAAATGTCATGTATGATGAGAAAATGCATAACCAAGTTACTACCCATCCATGTTCTGGTGTCTGCCTGATCATGAATCAGGTTAGCTTGCGAAAATAAAACAAGTTAGGATTTATGCACTTCTCAATTAAGAGATAATAATCCCATTAGAACTATGTAATTAGAACGTCAATTAAATTTCCAGCTTCCTAATCCACATTAAACAACACCTCCCAATAATTCTTTTTAAAATTAGGTTGCTAACATCATGCCCTTTTTCACCCCGGTCGCGACCAACCTAGTCGAAAAACTACCAGGTACCTAATTAGCCATTATTTATTAACTATGCTCACATTTCACACTCTATCTTCCTAACCCTCATAAACACCCATAAATGAATATACTGACCATCCATCAACTTTCTCCTCTTGCGAATGCTTTCTAGTTTTCATTCATCGTCCTCTGCATTTTTAAAATGATTCCATAATAACTAGTGCATATATATTTATATATATATATATATAATATATATATAATATATATATATATATATATATGGTGTGTGTGTGGTCGTGTGTGTGTGTGTTTTAATGTATAATATGTATGATTAATAAATTATATCTATACATACACATACATACATACATACATATGCATATATGCCAAAGATGGACTACACACACACCAGACACACATATATATATATATATATATATATATATATATAATATATATATGTTATAATTATATATATATATATATATATATATAATATATATATTTATATATATATAATATATAATATATAGTATATATATATATATATAAATATATATATATATATATATATATATATATATATATATATATACTATATATATTATATATATATATAGATATATATATATATATATATATATATATATATATATAATAATATATATTAGCGTGAGCATGGTGTGTTAGGCATGTAAATAGAAACCTGGAATGATCAAAATAAAAGTGGAAAACATGCTAATGGGGGAGGGGGAAATATAGTAAGAAGATTAATGAGCTCAGGAATAGGAGGCCGCATTATTCTTTGAAACTGCAACGTGAGTATGAAAAATCTACCGTTTCATAAAACCTATGCAATTTGTGCAGATTAATAACCCCTAGCAATTATACGGCATCACTACCTCTGCATCAACAGCAACGAGAGAGAGAGAGAGAGAGAGAGAGAGAGAGAGAGAGAGATTGCGGGGGAAGATCCGAATGAAAGGCGGAACGTGGAAGAGATTTCACGTGGAGATTTTCATCTGATCCTCTAACTAATTGTATGACCGTGGAGGATCCGCATTTCTAGAGGCTTAACCCTATTCATTTATCTTACTTTACTTCTGTTCTCGGTATTTTCATACCTTTCAGTGTTGGGCATTGAATACTTGTAGATAGACAGAATGATAGGTAGATAGAAGGACAAGATAAATAGGTAGACAGACGGAGGTGGGAAAGTGACAAGCTTTCTTTTGTTTTCCTATATTACTGTTTACAATCTTTCTATCGCTTATTTAAAAATATACCTTTTTAGCGCGAATTGATATTCACTACTACTAAATTGCTAGTTACTACACAAGTAGCTCAAAATAAATTACGGAATAAATTACAGTATTTGAAATTCCTTCGATAAAATCTGTTTTAACTAGGTTTGGTATATATTATAATATTTGAGATTACTTTAATAACTTCTATGTTACGGGGGTATGTACCGTCAATAGGAACGAAAACTAATCCAAACAATATCCCTCACTGTATTCCTTCCCTTTCCTGCAACCTAAGGTTTCCACTCGTATACCTACATTTTTCCCCCAACTCTCCTTGGGAAATATTCTTCCTTCTTGACATATGATGAGAATTAAGGCAAGAATGGTTCTATGAAAAGTGCAAGGATGGCCCACCAACGTGTGCCCTCCGGACGGGATTTCCACCTCTACGTCCCAGGGAGCTGTCAGGCCTTCAACATTTCTCTGGACTTTTGCCTCTCGGTTCTGTGACCTCAGGAGAAACATAATTTTTCCATCTTGATCGCTCGAGCTCGTATCAAAGGAGTCCCCAACCTCCAGTTTCCCCCGCGCAAATTACTGGTAATTACTCGGTAATGGGTATTCGCCAGTCATGAGTTACTCATTACTCATTGGTCTTAATCGTTACTTTATTTTCCGGTGTGTCCCTCAGGTACAAACCAAAGAGGTTTCACGGTTTATTGGCATGCGAAGCCCAATAAAAATTCTCCTAAAAGACTGGAACTTTACTTTTTTTTCCATTTTTTCTCCCTTCTTTTTGAATTTACACACACACGCATGTATATATATATATATATATATATATATATATATATATATATTATATATATATATATATATTTACATACATGTGTGGGTGGAGGATGTGGATATTAAAATTCAAAAAGGAAGGTAGGGAAGGGAAAATTAATATTAAAGTTACCAGTCTTTTAGGAGAAGTTATATCATATATCTATATATATGATATATAATATATATATATATATATATATATATAATATATATATATATTATATAGATATTATATATATATATATATATATATAGATACACCGTACGATGATTTATTATCCTCTGTTGTCCAGAAAAGTTAATGCAGTGCTGTGAATCAATTGACAATGAAATTATTGGTTGTTAAAGCATCCACGTCAAGTGTAAAAAACGACTTTAGTTATTAGTGAATCGTACCCTGAACTTAAACCCGACATTTGATTTACGTCTGAACTTATGCTACCAAGCTTTCGTTTCTTTTTGCTGAAAATTTTGGTCCTTAACTGACGAAAAAGTTATTTTGATAGCTGGAAGATATTTTTTGATAGAAGTGGAACGGAGACGAAATTCAAATACAATCGTATTAAATGCAGCTAATTTTCTACCACTACAGAAAAGAAGTAGACAGTCAAAGGATAAAAAGAAATATTAAGAACATTGCGTGACGATTGGACGAATAGATTAAACGCTCCGAAAGTGGATATGATATCGTGGTCCAGAAGGGTATTAAGAAAAGGTATATAAATCATTCAGTGTCTTTAGAGAAAATTCATAAACTTGATTCAGAACGATATCGACACAACAGCCCACAGATACGTATGCATGCAAATGCAGCATAAACATTCAAACACAAATTTAGGACCAAGAAACTATGTTTTCCTGAGTTTCTGATGATAGCTTCGCATAACTGGGCTAAGAAATAATCTGTTTTATAACTAGGCAGAGTAGAGTAATCTGCAAAAATACAAATAAAGAGTGAATGTAGATAAACTAATAAACGAATCAAAACACAAGGTCGTGTTATGAATTCATCAACTAATGGAAAGTATGGAAAGGTTTTTTCATTCCGCCCTTGCAGGACACTGAGGAAAATGTTCTTCATCTGCACACTACCTGCTTTTTTTTCTTCTTATTTAACGGAGGATTGGACAGATAAATATAAAAATCCATAAAACACCTTTCAAAGTATATGACACAAAAAGATATCGACAGCAAGCGCAGTACAGTAACACTTGGAGATGAGAAAGTTCTTAAAATAGAAAAAAACTGACCATCCAGCATCCATATATAGATCTCTCGCCCATCTCGAGCGAGCCTTTGAAGAAGTTCATTGTGTATGCAACAATCTTTGTGTTGCTTCGAGAATCGAGAGAGAGAGAGAGAGAGAGAGAGAGAGAGAGAGAGAGAGAGAGAGAGAGAGAGAGAGATATCTAAGACTTACATTTCTCTTCTGTTTTTCCAGGTATTTTAGAATATCTCGAGTGGAAAGAAAAAACAAACAAACAAACGGGCTCCGAGGGGGTCACAAAATATCATAGCATTTTCGAAAGGCGATGGAATTCTTGGAATATGCCGCGAGACTTCGAATTTCAAAATAATGCCAGGAATGATACTGTTATTTGTACATTCATTCTTCCTCAAATTCTCGGAATACGTGGAATATGGGTGATATATTTACTGAATGGAGGTATTGGTATGTCAAACTTGAATGATTTCCCTTTTTACATCCTTTTTTAATTATAGCAAAGGTCACTGACACTGAAAAGTCATACGTTTTGAAAAATCTCATCCAGACGTATATGGATCACCGGCTGGTTATGTCAGCGGAAAAAAATGAAATTCAGAAAAAAACGATTAAGCCACACATTATGCAAAGTGAGACCTACACAGAATACACATCACTTAATTAAAATGCATACGTTAATAATGTAATGCGATATAGTATCGAAATTTTTTAATTCTACGCGAGTGTACATGCGCAACATATCAAAACTTGTGATGAAATATAAAGTTAAAAATAAATATACAAAAATACATGCACAAAATTATAAGAGAACTCTGATGAAGTCTAATGTTAACCAAATATTGAGAAATATAAAGTTCAAAATAAACACTCTTGTAATGGTATTTTTAGAAGTTATACGTGACTGACTTTTCTTGAATGTTTGCCGTCTTACAGCTAACTAATTCAACATTCAAAAAAGCATTCCACACAACGTGGATTATGAAATATTCTCTGGAGAGAGAGAGAGAGAGAGAGAGAGAGAGAGAGAGAGAGAGAGAGAGAGAGAGAGAGAGATGGTGGGGGAGGCTCAGGGGAAGTCTAGGTGTCAAAAGAAGGTCAATAATATCATAAGGATGGCTACAGCTGACCTCAGATAAGGATATCTTGAATGGACTTCTGTTCATTTTTTTCTAAACTTGAAAAGGTAGAAGTAAGACAGAGTACAAGGAGAAATTAGAAAAGAGAGAAAATAAACATAAGATAATAAATTGGAGAGAGAATGTGTGTGTGTGTGTGTGTGTGTACGAGAGAGAGAGAGAGAGAGAGAGAGAGAGAGAGAGAGAGAGAGAGAATACGATTCTGTTGGGAAGATATTCGAACTAAATCGAGATACCTCTTGAAAGGACTGAGCTCAATCCAGAATAATGGAAAGTCGTGAAGAGGACAGGCAACTCAAAGCTATTTTAGTTCATATTGACTCTCGAGATTATTTCGGTGATCATATTTATTATATACTAGCAAGAAATTATCTGTAGACAATGTGGAATTTATTGCTCGAGATTATTTCAGTGATCATATTTATTATATACTAGCAAGAAAAGATCTGTAGACATGTGGAATTTATTGCTCGTTCTATTATTTCCAAGTTAGGAAAATGTAGGTGATTCTAGCAAGTAAAGAAACACATATACTATTCATCTTAAATTCGATAGCCATGGCTTTGTGAAAGAATAACGTATGG
>NC_061108.1:108999678-109012178 GCF_015104395.2 Macrobrachium nipponense
AATAATAATAATAATAATAATAATAATAATAATAATAATAATAATAATAATAATAATAATAATAATAATAATAATAATGATAATAATAACAATAATAATAATAATAATAATACGAACAATTATAAAGAACCTCGAAAATCGAAATTAGAAAGACCATATTATCCTTAAAAGAGATAAAAAAAAATTATGAACAAAATAAAATAAAAACAACCTAGCCATAGAGAAAAAAATACACCTTCCTCTTGAGAGGAGCCTTTGAGAAAAAAAAATAGACTTTTTACAAGAAGATAAAGTACCTTTGGAAATTCTGTCAAGATGGCCAGAGGGATATCTTCCAAACTCGGCGACGACAAGGTACGCCAGCCTTCTCCTTCGCGTAATTTATTATCTTCCCAGAAAAACCTTTGTGTACTCCCTTTATCCTCCCCGGGGAAAAAAAAAAGCTGGAGAGAGATAAGGACAACATGCAAAAGAATTCGACGATGACGGGAAGAAAGTTGAAAGAGGGCGTAAAGAATTACTTTTGCACTGTGAATTTGGGTGAGCGACTGTCCATTTGATATTATACACGAGTTATATAAAGTCATTATATATACTACATACATATATACTACATACACATATATTTTATATATGTATATACATACGTATATATATATATATATATATATATATAGATATATATATAAATATACATACGATATATATAGTATATATATATATATATATATATATATATATATATATATATATATATATATATATATATATATACACACACACACATCTAGGAGGATGGATACATGGAGATCGCTCAAAGGACTCTGTCGTGTACTGAATGTAGAGCAAGAATCGGAGGGAGTGGGAGGGGCTTATCCAACCCAGCTATCCACTCAAAACATTAATAGCGCCCCTTTGTTAGTAACGCTGATTGACCTCCCTCTCGCGTTGTTTTGTATATTATTCTGTTACCGACGTGGTTTTGGCTTACGTGTACTTAATTAATGAGTAAATGAGCTAGGCACTGAAATATACAAATAATGCTTTGAATAGTTTTATATCATAAACATCCGAATATCGTTCGTCAACAAACGAGCTGAGTTGAGTGTCACTGACTATTTCCTAAAGCTACTAGCAAATTGTTATTTGAAGACTATGTTTTAGAAATGTAATTTAAAAAAAATGTAAGCTTTCATTTCAACCTTTACCTTATTTCTCTCAATCTTTTAGACAATCTGAGAAAACAGTAGTAGTATGAAATTTTAAAATGCTTATGAGTCAGCTGTTATGATATACTGCTTACAGCTTTTTAAATATTCAGCAGGTGTTAATAACTTAACGGTGAAAATACTTTTTGTTCATTAATTGTTCAATATTTTGAAATTAGTAAATATATAAAAATTTGATAATAGAATTTATCCAAGGGCAAGCGTAGTGACTTAATTGAGGAGTGAATAATGTGAGCATATTGCAACCATTGCACTCTGGCATGAGCGCGGTCATTCTGCCGCCGAGGACGTGCAACATGAACTGCTTTTTAAGCATTAATTTAAAAAACAATATAAATGATCACCGAGGTACTATTTAGCATTCATGTTAAGGCTATTTGGGTTTTATTCTATTTATACAAAATATTGTAAGCATATTGCCTATATGTTACACTCGTTGTCAGGCATGAAAGTTGTCATCCTATGGCGAGGGCCATGCAACATGAATTGGTTGAGGCATTGCAACATGAACTGCTATTATAACTATCTGCATATAAATAAAAAAATCAATAAAGAGCCAGATCAGTGAGGTATTTATTGATATAAATTTTATATAGCTTTTATTCTAGTTTAAAAAAAATCTCAGCAGATAAATATTCTCCCCAGCATAATGGAAAGCTATGAGATATTTAATGAGTTTATTTTCTATGTATTATACGTTCTCTCAGTACATCCCTACGACGAACAGGCCAGCTTTGCAACCTAGATATTAAGAAAATCACATGCATTGGCCTTATGTATTATCAAGGTATATGAGAAAATATTACACAAGTTATCCATGATAACACTCATATGCAGTATTTATTATGATAAATATATTGTGTTATTCTTACTTTTCAACATGAAAGGCGCGAACTTCGGGATGTCAACAATCATTCAAACAGAATACAAATTTGAAATGTATGTGAAAGTTCGACGGAGTTAACAATGTTTGAAGTTGTAAATAGAAAAAAAAAGTAGAAATCTGCAATATATAATTTTTTAGTATCATTCAGTGAAAATCAAAACATTAACTTCAATTACTGGAAAATAACACTAAGAAAATAATGGTAATTTTTCCTTGGTCATAAATACTATTCCAGCACATTAACTATACTTTCTTCGTATTATATTCAAAGATTAAAAACTACAGTAATCGATTTAGACTAAAATAGATTTGAACCATTGCACATTAAGAGGGATAAACGCAGTTACTTTTGTACTGAATCCCATAAGAAAATATTCTTTTGGGCAGATAAGCCGTTGACTCCGCCCCTCGTTGCTGATTGGTCCATCAGAAACTTGCTTCAACCACAAACAAATACGCGGGCTCCTTTATTGTTCCTCCAAGATATGTACGCGTGTGAGGGTATGTGTATGTGATTTGAAGAATTAATAGCATCTAGTGTATAATAAAAAAAAACATTATAAACTAGTAACAGTATGTGGAACGTAAATTGATTTACAAGAAAGGAAGAAGCCACAGGAAGACTTTCTGTGGTAAAATGTAGTATTCATAAGCGTATAAGATACTATGAAACTGTGACGCAAAGAGAAAGTAAAATGAGCCGAAACCAGAATACAAAGAGACTGAGACCAGCCGGGGGTTAGGGGGTTGGTGGGGATAGGAGGGGTGAGGAGTTGCCTGGTAGCACCAGGTGAGCCTTAGCGCCTAAGGAGCAGCTAAAAAGAAAATAGAGCCAGAGATTAGGTTTTACGGAGACGAAGTTATGGCCTTATTCTTCCGAGGATAGGGAGTCCCTCCCTACAACATTCCTACCACCCTCCCCCAGCCCCCTCCCCCATCATCCGCGGTTGCTTTGGGCTATTTTGCGCATGTGGCAAATACGTTTATTGTCTGATATTTACTCATTCTGCTGCGTCGGTTTCCTGGGCGTCATTTTGTCACTTTTTCTTTCTCTTGGTAGGCTATCCAAAAGCAGTTCACCTTTCATTTTACTCATTTTTTTTTATTTTATCTTTACATATTTACATAATGATTTATAAATGGAACCTTTTTTCAGGTAACTGATCTCAGCCTGTATTTCCTGTTAAACTCTATAACTTCGTTCAAAAGAAAACCATATTTTTTGGAAGCTTGAATTTCTAGTCGATGGTCCCTGTAGAGTTGTTCCTTATCAATAATTGTTTATCTTCTACAATAAATAATAATATTAATAATAATGTTCGCTGGAAGCTTCTGAGCATGAAAGTCTTGTGTATGGATGTTGGCTCTGTGCCTATACGGATGTAGGACCTGAATTACGGTATTTCACCAGTGACTGAAATCGCAATTCGGTTTCTGAAAGAAATCTAGAGAAAACACAGCATCCATGACCACTGGAATTACCGACTACTTCCTGACATCCTTCGTGAGGACAGAGAAGTGGCTCAAATGTATCGGCTGCCAAATAATCTTAAATTTTAAACTTTCACGTGGGACAAACTCTGATGGGGAAGGCCCGGCAGTGCTTTGAAAGAGATGCAGTCGTTTCCTCCAGGGAAATCAATGGGGAAAGCACAACAAAATTCCGTTCCTATAATACTGGCTGAAATGCTGGAGAGGGAGAGAGAGAAAAAAAATCCGATGGAATTGGTTAAAAGGAAAGGAGGCCTATGGAAATATCAAGAAAATAAGCCTTTAAAACTGTTGAATAAGGCAGGAGGAAGAGTTTTGCCCCGATAGATGTAGTGCCATCAGTGCACCTCACGCGGTGCACTGTAGGAATTACTTGAGATTGTTTGCAGCGTCCCTTCGGCCCCCTACTTGAAATCCCTTGCGTTTCTTTTACTGTACCTCCTTTCATATTCTCTTTCTTCTATCTTACTTCCCACTTTCTCCTAATAATTGTTTCATAGCACAACTGCAGTTGTGCTATGAAACAATTGTTTTTTCTCCCGTTGCATATCTAAAACCGTTTAACTCTTAATTTCCCTTCAGCGCTGAATCACCTAATAGGTTCCTCCGCTTGGCCTTTGGCCTCAATTTTGTATTGCAGTTTCAATTGAAGTATTTTGAAATATAATTGACATGGCACAATAAATCTACTTTTTCATATCTATTTACCAGTGCTTTAACTCGAAGATTATTCTATTAAGAGTTGCACTGGAAAGGAATTTAATATTTGGAAAATATCGAGAATCCGAAAGTATTCAAGAGACGTCAAATATTAAAAAAAAAAAAAAATATCAGACAGTGCAATTAAAAGGCTATTCAGGAAAACCGTGGAAAGTTTCCAGAACATTTTGGATAAATGTCGTTTTCCTAAAATATTCCCAAAGTCTTTTTAACTTTCTTCATTCTCCTCCGTGCGATCATGTCGAATGACTATAAACTTTTAATGGAAATCACCTTTACTGTCGGTTTCGAATCATCGGAGGATGCACCTGAATCCAGCATTTAAAAAAAGTTTTACCAATATATATATATTATATTTATTATATATAATATATATATTATATATAGATAATATATGTATATATATATTGCTCTTATCCAGTGTCATATCTTGTTCATTTCCTGGTTGTTACATAAACAAAACCTAGACAGTATACCATCTTTTATCAATATTGTTGTTATATGCAAAGTGGCCAAAGTTATGCGGTGTACTTGCAGTGTACCTTGTTTACCAAACTAACTATTTATTTTGAGCATCACCCCAAACAAACACACACACCACACAAGAGCAAGAATTATATATATTATATATTATATTATAATATATATATACATATATATATATATATATATTATTGCGTTTATCAGTGTCATATCTGTCATTTTGTCTATTGTCCAAAGAAAACACCCTATACAGTATATACCATCTTTTTATAAAATTTTTCTTTTTTTGTTATATGCAAAAGTGGACCAATTATCGCTGTCACTGCAGTTTCATGGCTTTACTTTTACCACAACTAATTTTGTTTTTGAGCGGATACACAAACACACACAAACACCACACAGAGCAATTAGATAATTATAATTATAATCTAAGATATAGATATATATTATATATATATTTATAGCATATATATTGCTCTTTTTTACAGTGTCATATATTGTGCAATTTCTGTTGTTACATAACACCGATACAGTGATACCAATCCTTTTTAATACAATATTGTTGTTATATTGCCCCAAAGTGGACCAATTATGCTGTTACTGCAGTTTCATGTTTTACCATAATTATTACTTTTTGGAGGCACACACAACACAACACACCACACACACACACATATATTAATATTAGTATAGGATATGATTAGTTATGACTGAGATTACATTATATATATAGATATATACTATAATATAATATATCATATATATATAGATAAGAATAATATAAATGTGTGTGTTTTGTGTATGCCTTCAAAAATATAATTCATGGCGGACACAAAATGAAACTGCAGATACTAGTATATACATGGTATGGTAGATATATTATACTTTTTATGATATATATATCAAAATTGATATATATAATACTAATAATAAATATATAATGATATAATATTATAACTATATACTGTACTGCAGTTTCATGTTGTCCCATAATTATATTTTTGAGCATACACACACACACACCACACACACACTATATATATATATATATATATATATATATATATATATATATATATATATTATATGTGTGTGTGTGTGTGTGTGTGTATGCTATATATCTATTATGCTCAAAAAATATAATTATGGTAAAACATGAAACTGCAGTACAGCATAATTGATACTTTGCATATAACAACAATATTTATAAAAAGATGGTACACTGTATAGGTGTTATGTAACAACAGAAATGACAAGATATGACACTGATAAGAGCATGGGAAATTTCAGTATGAAATTAATCACTGTAAACAAGTCAGCAACATTGGAAGAAACACAACGTCTTAATTTTAATTTTCAAAAAGAAAACTGGCATTCTTAGGGACACAGACCCTGGCCCACGTCTCAACATATTTTCACGCCACTGTGAAGTCAATGATTTGGAGAACAACAAGAACGAAATATAGTGAACGTAAAAATTAATTATAAAGCGTTAAATTTGCTCATAATTAAATTTATCCAGAGCAGCACACAAAGCAAAGCACAGCAAAGGGGACTACATACAATGTTACGAAATTATTTAAACCTTTCATATTTCACTTTGAATCTACTGAATCTTTCATTTTTGAAAATTCTCAGTGAAGAGCGCTGTTATGCAATAATCTCAAGTGAAAACAAAAGAAAATCAGGAATTTTATGCAAAGAGCACGAAATTGAAGAAAGAATATTAGCTTGTAGGCTCATTTCATATCAGACGCTCAAATATTACACAACCCAACCATCACTTGTGTGTGTGTGTGTGTGTATGTAAGTAGACAACCTCCGCATTCATGAATACTATAGCAGATTCACATCAACCGTGTATTTCATGTCTAGGTCAGTCCCTTACGATTGGCTGTTGATGGGCCAATCGCAGGGCTGCAAACTCTCAGCCTATATCAAGAGTTCACATGGGTAAGTTCTATGTTCCACCTCTCCTGAAGGATACGTCTTTCAGGTGAGGTGGAACATACATCCTGCCTATGTTAACTCTCTCGAGAGACTGAGAGTTCCAAGCCCTGTGACTGGCTTATCAACAGCCAATCAGAAGCGTCGTAAGGGACTGGCCTAGACATCAAATGCACTGTTGATGTGAATTTACTAAAGTTGAATATTAAAGAACAACTTAATGCATACTGCGGATTACATTTGATCTGACAGTGTTTACGCACTAAGGTCAAGAGAGAAGGAAGGCAATGCTATTAAGCAGAGGGTAAACACGCGAGCCGTGAACTGGCGTGCGCGCACTTGCCCGCTTGCAAATGACATCCTTCCGCTCCATCTGTTTTGGCAAAATTCTTTCCGCATTCTGCACGCGTCGCATTTTTCACGCGAGGGAGGCAATCTGCATTTTTCCTGTTCATGGAGGCAGAGAAGAGAGGCGCCCCGCAAGCATCCAGTAAATAGTTCAATATCTGCCACTGACATCACAGAAAAGATTTTTCTCCCTTTCGAAATACGGTATCCTACTCGGCTACTCGTGGAGTTACGCTGACGCAAATATTACGAATGGCATATATCTGCGAATATATAAGAAGAGAGAGAGAGAGAGAGAGAGAGAGAGAGAGAGAGAGAGAGAGAGAGAGAGCTATACATACATACATACATACACACACACACACACACATATATATATATAATATATATATATATATATAAATATATATATATATATATATATATATAATCTACAATATATATATATATTATATATATATATATATATATATATATATATATATATATATATATATATGTGTGTGTGTGTGTGTGTGTGGTGTGTGTGTGTGTACGTATATATTTAAACTTGTTAAAATATTCAATCTAATGCCATGAGGTAGCTGTAACGGAAAAATATTCTTCCCCAGAACGTTTCTTACATAAAAAGTTCCGATATAATTTGTAAGGAAAAGTTTATTATGCCTAGGAGAGAGAGAGAGAGAGAGAGAGAGAGAGAGAGAGAGAGAGAGAGAGAGAGAGTTACAAGGATTAGGATGTCTCAAAGACATTTTAGTTCATCCGAGGAGACATCGTGTGATCACTTATCTCTAGGAGCAGGTTTTAATGTTCATTTAGTCTCCAAATGATTTTGTCTAGCTTTCTTAAACTTTCACACATGGAATTAACTGTTGTCAGTTTATTCCATGTGTCACTTATCTTGTATGTAAAGAAGTTCCCATAATGGGATGTGTTGTATTTCTTCAGCTCTAGTTTCCATCCATTATTTATTGTTTGGTTTTCGTTTAAGGTAAATAGGTTAATGTCTAGTTTTGTTATGTCTTTCAGTATTTTGAACTTTTCTATTGGTTGTCCTTGCAATCGTCGTGTTTCTAAGCCATACATGTTCAGGCTCTCTAGTCGTCTTTGGTAACCTATTTTTTCAAGTGGATGGAATTAACTTTGTGCCTCTTGCTTGTACTATCATTTCTAATCTATTTATGTCCTTTGTTAGTGTTGGTGGCCAAAACAGTACTGCATATTCAAGATGAGATCTAACATTGATGTGTAGAGCTGCAGCACCGTTTCCTTGTTTCTGTATTTAAACTGTCTCTTCATGTATCCCATTAGTGGATTTTAAGTCCTTGGTAATAATAACTCCAAGGTCCTCTTCTTGTTTTACACTATTTGTGTCATTCCCGAGCAGCAGTGTAGTTGGCATGAGGGTTGTTTGTTCCTATTTGCCATCTTTTTGACCACTCTCCTATTTCCCTCAGATCATTTCTTAAACTTCCTACTGTCTCCGGGTCTGCTGCATTTACACCTATTTTGGTGTCGTCTGCAAATTTGGCTATCCTTCTAGTTAATCCTACATCAATGTCATTAATATAAATAAAATACAAGAACGGGCCAAAGACAGACAGAGAGAGGGAGAGAGATATCTTAAAGCTGACAGGATTAATGATGGAGGCAAACTTACGTCAACAGAAAAACCAAAATATGAAAGACAGAAGAGAAAACAAAAGAACTATGAAGACAGAAAAGTCTAATAGCTGAAACTTATAAACACGGAATTATCGAAACTGGATCATATACAATTAAGTTGGTTGAAATCAACAGCTATAATAACTTAGAATCAGCAAGGCTACCGATACTGGGATTTTAAAGACTCACGCAAACGAGTTCATCTATAAATCGTAAATGTTAGCAGCTAAAAAATATTGTGGAGAGAGAGAGAGAGAGAGAGAGAAGAGAGAGAGAGAGAGAGAGAGAGAGAGAGAGGTACATTTTAATACTCACACAATCAAGATCGTCAATAAATCGTGAATCTTAGCAGGTTATGAAAAAAATGTGTTTAAGAGAGAGAGAGAGAGAGAGAGAGAGAGAGAGAGAGAGAGAGAGAAGAGGAGATACTTATTAGACTCAAAATCGTCAATGAATCATGAATCTTTGCGGCTAAAGAAAAAATTCTGTTTATGAAAGAGAGAGAGAGAGAGAGAGAGAGAGAGACCGAGAGAGGAGAGAGAGAGAGAGAGAGGAGAGAGAGAGATAGTGGTTCCTTTTAAAGACCCAAGATCGTCAAAAATCGTGAATGTTATCAGCTAAAAAGAATTTTGTCCACGATAGAGAAATAGAGATAATGTAATTCTAAAAATTGTGATGTACAATTAATAGATATAAAAAGTAATGCGAACAAAATAAAAAATAAAAAAAGACACTGAAACGAAATAGGCGACAGAGGGACTTTTAAACTGTAAAATTAAAGAAATATTGAGAAAAAACCATGAAAAGGAAAACCCTGAATACAAAGATCAGGAAAAGTGATGGACAATAAAACAGAGGAAAAAATTAAAAAGATAAAACGGGCAAAAGAACAAGGATAAAAATAAGGGGGAAATGGGGGAAACAGGAAATTAGATTATATGATCTGCATATGCAGGAGGTCCTAAAAAGGAGGAGAAATGGAAGAATGTAATTCAGGGTATTTCAGAGAAAAGCCTCAGTTTACTGAAAAGAAAAGACGAAAATTTATTCCGAAAGAATTTGGGGTATCCGGGAAAAATGAGACGCAAATACGGGGACGAAAAAGAAGTCTCTCTCTCTCTTTCTCTCTCTCTCTCTCTCTCTCTCTCTCTCTCTCTCTCTCTCTCACACACACGTGTGTGTTGGGCTTACATCATTTTCTTAAAAGTGAGTACATTTCTAAATAGTTCACAGTTCACTATTCACTTTCATTTACCATGTATACCTTAATAGCAATTTATGAAAATTAGATATATAATATATTATATATATATATATATATATATATAGTATATATAAATATATATAGATATATATATGATATCTATATATATATATATATATATATATATATATATATATATATATTGCAACCACACACTACATATATACACATGTATATGTATATATATATATATATATATATATATATATATATATATATATATATATTATATATATATATATATATGGTCGAAGACATGGACATGTGTAAAGAGTAATAACATTCAATATTCATGTGAGACATTTCATCCAACGCTATTCATGCATGTGGGGACCCAAGTACCTCTCAATCGTTTATGAAAACGTTCATGAAACTTCCAGACTAACTAGGTCAGAATATTATATATAAGTTCTCAAAGATTTTCCTTTTCTGTAACATTTCTTTCACTTTTACGGAAGGTAAAAATCCCCCATGTTTTCTATTTAACTTCCTAGAGAGATTTTAAGGTGACAGGAGACACACACACACACACACACACACACACACACATATATATATATAGATATATATATATATATATATATATATATATATTATATATATAATATTATATACATACATACAAATACATATATACATGTGTATATATATGAATGTGTGTTTGCAATTGTTGCACCTGTCTATACTTGTTTGTATGTGCACCAGTGTCAGAATGTACCCTGTACATACTGCGTATCAGCTAGAAATTCGTACTTCGTATCTATTTTTGGAATAAAAAATAAAAACATATCTGGATGATAATACGGTGAAAAAAAAAAAAAAAAAGAGGAAGCGCTCCAGTGATCCGAATCCAATACAATTAAAGCAACAGCTGAAATGAGATTAGGTTCCGATTCCCCCTGGAATCCCCACTAGGCGGTTGAAAACAAAGCGGAGCTTACATGTCATTAAACACTTACGACGTGATTGCACACATTTAATCTTGAATGTTGCGTGAGGAAAGAGGCGATTTAAGGCCGTGAACGCATATAAAGCCTTTCATAAATATCAGTTTTTAGATCAGCTGTCGTCATAAATTAATTTCCATATACGGATATTACTACTACGACCACTGCTACTAATTATACTAATAGTACGAAAGGTTTCATGATCCGCTTTAAATTGCTTAGGCTTACGAAAGTATTACGAAGTAATAGGATGTCTGAATTAGGAATAATAAGGGAAACAGTAAATAAATTAAATGAATTTGCTTTCCATTTCAGAATTCTGTAAATATTTTTACAGAAAAGATATATAAAAAGGGAATGGTGAACCTTTCTGTAGTACGCTAAAGATTAGCTAAGATGTAAGAAATTCCTTTGACTCTGCATCGTTTTTAAATCGTCGTTAACAATTCTGTTCCTAAATAGCATTTAGACAATCGTTAATGGCTTATATATATATATATATATATATATATATATATATATATATATATCATATATATATATATGTATGTATGTATGTGGATATATATATATATATATATATTATATATATATATATATATATATATATATATATATTGAACCTGTCTGTAGTACACTAAAGATTGCTAAGATATAAGAAATTCCTTTGACTCTGCATCGTTTTTAAATCATCGTTAACAATTCTGTTCCTAAATAGCATTTAGACAATCGTTAATGGCTTATATATATATATATATATATATATATATATATATATATATATATATATATATATATATATATATATTATATATGTATGTATGTGTATGTATATGTGGATATATATATATATATATATATATATATATATATATATATATACCTATGTATGTATGTATGTATGTATGTATGTGGATATAATAATATATATATTATATATATATATATATATATATATATATATATATATATATGTATATATATATATATATATATATATATATATATATATATATAGTAAAGTATATAATCATATATAAAAATATGTGGTGCGATAGCGACTATGGTCTTATTATAAAAGGGTATATATGATCTGGATATATTTCTTTTATTATTTGGGCCGTAATTTCTTTTCCGTTTAATAAAGTAATGAGAAATAACACTAGCATTCCCTTATTAGTCTTATTGCTAATGCCGATGTCTAGGTTAAAGTTATTATGAACGGTCTCTTCTCACTTGTCGAAACACGGAATAGCCTCCTAGCTTTTTATCGCTGTTGTTCCTTCAATCAAAAATTTTGAAGTTACGAAGGAATGACTACGATTCTTCCCCCGAGAGAATTCGAGACTTACGGCTTCGATTCCAAGAGTGACATTGACTGGCTAACTGAGTATTAAAGGTGGTAGAAATAGTAAATATGAATTGGCTTATAGAAGCAGCATGACGCAGAAAAAACATAAAAAAACACTTTGACCTCATAAATGAAATATAAAAACAGGTAAACGCACCAAGTACATCTT
>NC_061108.1:109027178-109064678 GCF_015104395.2 Macrobrachium nipponense
GAACTCTTACTTCAGAAGTGAGGCAACTTCTGCTGAAACAGTGAGGCAATAAGCGATGGAAGTTTTGGCGATTCCGGAAACTACCGCGAGTCAGAAACAAAACGCAAACAGAGTTCGAGGAGCAAAAAAGAAAAAAAAAAAAAAAAAAAAAACGCGAGAACAACGTAACGCCGAATAAAAAGTCGGACTGAAAGCTTTAAAGAGGAAGCAACGAGACTCAACGGGACACGAAGGGACACTTGGATGAAATAAATATGAAGGCGGAAAACCCTTTGGGGGACGGGAAAGGATTCCCAGAGTGAACAAACTTAAACCTGGATCTCGTTGCCTTTTTCTCTGTTTCTGGAATCTTGCGACCTGTGATCCCTGAGGGGAAAGAGGGAGCCAGCATTCTTTCCGGCGTCTTGTTCTGGCAACGCCCATATTTCAGCTCATTTATTAATCACAGGTTACATATGAATAAATACAGAAGTCACGAACGGTGACGATGCAGAGCAAAAGAAAAAACAGATTTACAAGCTAAGAGAAAGAACAGATTTACAGACTAAGGTAAAATTGAAGTTCAAAACTCAATGAATGATTTTTATCATAATTTTACCGTGATAATTAACATATCCGTCACTGGTAGCCATTAAAACTCTTTACCTACTGATTCACCTTAATTTAGATTTATGTCGAGGATGATTAAATCATGTGATATTCCTATAAATTTACATATCTAAGACCAACCAAAAGGATAAATTTTGGTGTCACTCGTAAAGCAGAGTTTCGTATAAGACATCGAGTCTGAAGGTCTCTATTTCCTCTATAAATAAAAGTCTGTCAACTGTACTTTTTAGCAGCGATATTTAAGGGAGTTACAGTTTTACAACTGAATAAATACTGGAGATGCAACTTGTGCAATACAAATATGGCACGTTACTCAGGATACAGCAAAATAAACTCGTAAAAATACTTAATACTGAGACTGACGTGTATGTACTTATAGGTAGTGGCAATGTTAACCCTTGCAAAGATATACATACATACACACACACCACACACACACACACACACACACACACACACACACATATATATATATTATATATATATATATATATATATATATATATATTCAAAATGATGGCTACTCTATTCCTCAGCACCACAAACCAGAAGGCGTAGAAGAAAACAGCATTAAATATAAGTTCCAATATTAAGAATCTCTAGCTGTAAAGAAACTAGATCGCACCTTCAACAACCAATCTTCATCTGTTCCCTTGAACATAGCTTAAACCACCCCCTTCTTCTTGTTTACTTTCTGTGCATTTTCCATACAGCAACCGAACGTCGAGACATAGTGTCTATTTAACCTTTTGCAACTTTAATATATATATATATATATATATATATATATATATATATATATATATATACTATACTATACTATATTTTGTTTAGAGTAATTTATATTTCAAGGTTGTACCTTGCTCTATATTATTACTTTATTCTTTATTCAATGTGTTTCGCGTGTCAACAAAAATAATTTGTAATGCTATATTTTTTATCGGATTTTTATCTTTCATTTTAGCCTGGATGATGAGACAGTTGGTCTTGAAACGTCGTAGTAGGAATACAGTGGCCTATATTCAAAGCTGTCTTCGTCTACGCCTTCTGGTGTATATATAGTATATATATATATACATACACACACGTAACCACACATCCCATGCCCCACACACGCACGCACACACACACACACACACACACACACACATATATATATAGATAATATATATTATCATATATATATATATACATACCATAACATACATATACATACATACATACTCATTCAAGTTTCTTACGCAAACATCTTTATCTTTTTTCATACACTGATATTTTCCAACTGTTTATATTCCTAATGGCGGAAGTCAATTCGAATATAGAAAGACGCATACGGAGGTAAAAAGACCCTTAAGTCATCTCCAGCGATGCGCACAAAATCAGAACTCTTCTGAATTCATGAATTGGAATTTAAATCAGATTTCTGGGGGTCGTTCGGTGCAAACGGGAGTACAACTTTAAGACTCTCATTGAAAACTTTTCCATTCTGTCAGAGTTGATTTTATACTCGTATAATTATGACGCCGATGGGAATTTTCAGTTCCATTCAAAAATGAATTTTAAAAATGAAGGTACAGTGTTGATATTTTTTTCTTTAGTTAAGTTGTATTTTATGCATGCATTACAACATTAGGTGTTTATATCTTAAATTAAATTGTATTTTATGCGTGCAATAAATCATTAAGTGTTAATAAAGTATATTTACATAGTCATATACAATTACTGATTCGAATACTAAACATTCACTTTGTTTTCTAATTACCTATTATTATACATATATGCGTGCGTGTGTGTGTGTGTGTGTGTGTGTGTGTGTGATGTTAAAGAATGTTGAATATTCCAGCTTGGAATACTAAAAGTAACAGCCCAAGTCAGATTATAAAATTTAAACACTCCCTAGTTTGCTGTAAAGAAATAATTTTGTGCGAAACATAATAAAAAGAATATAGCTACGTTCATTCAGAATATATAAAGGAAACATAAAACAGCTTGCTGCTGAACAACGAGGAATGTAGACCAAATCTCTGATACCCAGAAATTCGTCACAGGAGAGCACAGTGTGTAAAATGCAGGGATAACATTACTAATAAAGATAAGTATGGCCAATTTGATCACAATGCCAAATAATCTCCCACCCCGCCACAATAAAAATGAGAAGCACGAATAAATCTAGACCGCCTGTGAAATTGAATACGGCAACGTATAACCACAACAATTAAAAGCAACACGAAACCGAAATCTCCCAATAAAGGTGAACACCGCCGAGTTAAATCCCTGCGAAAATGATTTCCTGCAACGCACCAGAATGGATTTCTCCTGGAACGTTGAGCAAAGTTTGAAATGAGGTGAGCAAGCAGCGAAACAACCCATTTTTCACCGGAAACGAAATTTACACCGGAACGACAATCATTTACGCTTTAGAGCCAGGGACGTATGGCCTCATTCGGCGCCGCGTTATGGGACCTGGGATATGTGTCGCTATTTCATTACCCTTTGACTCAAATAACGTATGGCTGGTGTGGAAATCGTTTTCGTTGCGCTTTGCCTAAGAAAGAAAAAAAAAATTTCTTCTTATAATTTACTTACTTTTTCTTCCTTAGTATTTTTTTTTTTTTTTTTTTTTTTTTTTTTTTTGTGGCCTACTGATTTGACTACCCTATTCACAAATCGTAGGGCTATTTCCGGGATAGGATTTTTTTTTTTATGTTCAGATTCCAACAATACGTCACAGGGGTTACGAATGAAGCCTGATAAATGCGATATGGTTATAACTTTTTTTAATATTTCTTTAATTCTATTGCATGTTTTCTTGAATGCGATAATTTCCTGATCAACGGATCATCGTCAATTTCTGAATACTTGATATGGAACCAACCCCAAAAGGAAATCTTAAATCCTGAACTGACAATATTCACCAAACGAAAAGAAATCTTAAGATACGCATTTTTCATTAACTAACGAGTTATGGATAAATTTAATGTTGAGCAAGCCAGCCCCTTTAGATAAAGCCGCTTTGCACAGCTGCACCAAAGAGCGTTTGCTTTTTGTTCATAGTCGTTTTTAATAGCAATTTATCATGATACTGACCCAGTATCTTCAGATGTTTCTTGTTTCGTTCCCTCATTAGGTCTTACGCTTGTAGAACAGATTTTGTAATCGAGTCTGTCTAACAAGAAGTTTAGGGTTTTTTTACTAAAACGAGACGACATTACAGTAATCCCAACGATGTAAAGCGAGAGAAAGTGAATGTGAAGGTCATACCGGCTTCCATTACTATTACTAGAGCTGTTGTTTCTGGCTTATGTTGTTGATACTGATGCTTTCACTACTGGTGTGGAGCCGTGATAAATAACCACGATATATTCAACCGTGTATTACAAGTTTGAAATGCAATGCGTTTTAAAGTGGATTTTGGCGAGAGTTCAAATTACAGCTGCTCACAGATACGCGTCAGCGACTGATATATTATTAAATAAAAGCAGAACTTGAGGGAACAAAAACAGAAATAAGTTTCAATAGTTATAAAAGGCAGACTTTTCTTTCATGATTGTGCATTATGATTCACCAGTTGTATTCCAATAGTCTTATCGCGTTAATAAACTCCTTCATCAGAAATGATTAAATAAATGCCATATCTTCTTTTTCCATTAGCGGTTTACTGACTTAACAATACCCAGTCTGTTCACCAGATCTTACAGTTTTCGTCTCTGTCACAAAACACAGAATCATCATCATTCTCCTTCATAAAAAAAAAAAAAAAAAAAAAAAAAAAAAAAAATCGTTCACGGCATCGAGAAATGGCGAACAGGATTCGCCCAAACTGAGTTTTGGAGCCAATAAGATTGATAGTGCATATTATTCTCCCAACTGTAAGGCGAATAAGACTGACAGTTGAATAAATAAGGTAGTAGGTGGAAGATGTGTGATGTTGCCCAATCTTGGGATGGAAGGAGCATTTGTAGACATTACTCTTTCTGTGATTTTTCTTACCTCGTGAGTCATCAGGTTGACTCAGTTTAGGGAGTTGCACTCGCCTTGGAGGGTAAGGATGATAAGGGTCTACCAAAAGGATAGTTTGTGGCTATGACATTCAGTGGCATCAACTATCCTTAAACAACGAATCTATTATTATATACGCTATAAATTTACAGTATACAGGCATACACGCACAGATATATATATATATATATATATATATATATATATATATATATATATATATATATTACACGTATGTATGTATATGTCCCCTTTTGTGTGTGTGTGTATATATATATATCTATATTTATATATATAATATATATATATATATATATATATATATATATATATATATATATATATATATATATATATATCGTGTGCATGGGCATATGCACAACCTTAAATAGATTGACACTGCTTTAAATAATTTTCAGATACATGGCAGTATTCCCTCTAAAGTCAAGCATCATTTATTTGTATAACAGTATTACAAAACGTAATTTACAAATGACTTTATAAAAGTTACGTTTAACGGTGTTATCTAGCTTCTAGTTTATTTATGTGTTTGCCACTTTTACTTTGAAATTTAAATAATAATGAGGCAGCTCGAAATACCCACGACTCTTTTGGAAATTTCGGACAATGTGAAAATACTAAGTGGCTATGTAAAACGAATAAACTACTGCTACTACTGATAGTTTTCTGCCATTGCAGCAGTAAGGGTCTAATAATAATAATAATAATAATAATAATAACAGAGGAAATAAACCTAAGACAAGAGAAACCTTTATATACCCTTAGGAAAGCTAATACACCTGCTTAAAGGCTGATGACAAATAAGATAAGAAGATGAACCTTAATTAATAATAATAATAATAATAATAATAATAATAATAATAATAATAATAATAATAATAATAATAATAATAATAATAATAATGCTTGATCTGATCACAGAGATACTTTTATTTCTAATTTTTACTATATGCTTTCCTCCACTTGTATTTAATTCGAATGGCAATCATATAATGACACTTTTTTTTTTTTTATCTTTCCAGGTAAGATTCAGACTGGACGGATGTCACGTTCCAGTGAAGTTGCCGTAACCCTTTTTTGCACCATTGTGAATAACAGCATTACTGTTCGAATCTAATTCTGTGCGTGCGTGCGATTCCTGTGTTGAAAGGTAAGAATTCCTTCAAGCTAATTTTCCCTGTCGGGTTCAGTTTTCACTGAAGTGAGAGCAGTTAAAGAATAAAAGAAGGAAAGGAATTGTGAGGTATTTTTATTGGGACTTGATGATGATGATGATGATAATAATAATTCAAAGAAAACCCATAATCACATGAGTCAATGAAATGGGAAAATGAATCCACATTAGTATGCCTGTTTGATTTTCTTATTTAAAATATGGACAGCAGAAAGCTTTCGATGACTTGCACGGTCCTCCTTGTCACTCTGCAAAATCAAACAGGCATACTACTGTGCATTTACTTTCCGATAATAATAATAATAATAATAATAATAATAATAATAATAATAATAATAATAATAATAATAATAATAATAATAAAAAGAGGCATGATTCAGTGGCAAAAGCCCTCCACTGGAGCCTGTGCAAGAAACATCAGCTACCTTGCAGTAATAAGTGGTACGAGCACCAACCTGAAGGAGTGATAGAAAACGATCACGCAAAGATCCTCTGGGATTATGGTATCAGAACGGATAGGGTGATACGTGCAAACAGACCAGACGTGACGTTGATTGACAAAGTCAAGAAGAAAGTATCACTCATTGATGTCGCAATACCATGGGACACCAGAGTTGAAGAGAAAGAGAGGGAAAAAACGGACAAGTATCAAGATCTGAAAATAGAAATAAGAAGGATATGGGATATGCCAGTGGAAATCGTACGCATAATCATAGGAGCACTAGGCACTATCCCAAGATCCCTGAAAAGGAATCTAGAAAAACTAGAGGCTGAAGTAGCTCCAGGACTCATGCAGAAGAGTGTGATCCTAGAAACGGCACACATAGTAAGAAAAGTGATGGACTCCTAAGGAGGCAGGATGCAACCCGGAACCCCACACTATAAATACCACCCAGTCGAATTGGAGGACTGTGATAGAGTAAAAAAAAATAAAAATAAATAAATAAATAATAATAATAATAATAATAATAATAATAATAATAATAATAATAATAATAATAATAATAATAATAATAATAATAATAATAATAATAATAATATACATGTATGCTACTTTAAAAATGTCAAGAAAACTAAAGTTTCATCTGAATAATAAATTATCACAATACCAGATTATGCCTTTTACTTGCAGTTCAACGAAGGAGAAATTGGTTACGTATATTAAGCCTTTCATCTAACCTATTTTTAATTGATTAATGGGATTTTAACGTACTGCTTTGGTAGTCGAAAGGACAATTTGATGCAAGAAATTCAGCATAAGATCAACCATACATTCTTAGCATAAGCAAAAAATAATAATAGTAAAACAAATTGAAAGAGAAAATATTAAGTTCCGGGTTTAGCACTCGAGGACGATAAATATAGATCTGCCTCTTGAGAAATGTCAAGTTATAACAATGCGAGTGGACTGAGTAAATTCTGTTAGAAATACAAGAGATATATGACTTTTATGTGGTGCAAATAATGCTGTTAATTAGCGTACGAACTCTATAAATGCTCATTTGCTCGCTATTATGAGGAAATTACGCAAGCGATTAGTAGGTTAATTACTAGAATTTGCAGGCATTATTACTCCACCGAATGGTACAGGCTCCCAAAAAAATGCAATAATTAACAAACATTTGTATAATCAACATAATGAGATGGGAATCTGAAGCGCAGCCGTCATCAGCTTCATTATTTAATTTTCAGTTACATTTACCATCGTCACTCCTGTCGATGTCCATATATATATATATATATATATATATATATATATATATATATATATATATATATACACCTATATATACATGTATATGTGCATATATATATATATATATATATATATAAATATATGTAAGTGTTTACATAATAAAAATATGGAATGTTAGTCCATATATATAAAAGACTAAAACGAAAGAGGTCAACCAGATTGCTTGCAGGAATGTGATCAGACTAGAGACGCTAAAGATGACATATACAATAAAAGTAGGCTAAGATAACATGCCGTCACCTGTAGTCATTCAATTGTTTATAAACTTTAGTCCAAGCTCCTTGCTTGAGAAAACTACCGCGACCTATAATTCAAACGGCTTACGTGATCTGTAGCGTGTCTCATTTTGATTGTATGTTCATATGTTCGAGCTACTGTCTGTTCCTTTATGACTGGTAACCGAGATGGTAGTAGGGGAGAATAGAATTAGCTATCGTCATTAGAAGACCTGTACCTCTTTACCTAAGCTTTATCATGTAGAGAGAATAGAATTAGCCATTATCATTGGCAGAAGCGATCAAGCTATCGTCATTAGAAGACTTGTACAATCCTACTTGATCTTCACCATGTAAATTCAGAGAATATAAGTATTTTTGTACTTCGTGGTTTCTACTAGATCCTCACCTAATCACCGAATCATCATGAGTTTAACACATCGTCGTCCTAACCAAAGAAGATAATACCGACTTCGTAAGTGATCTACAAACCCCAAGACACTCCATTGAATATGGAAGTGCAATACCAACCGACTTAGCGTAAGATTATCGCAAGTCTAACACTACCTCATAGGGCGCCTTATTATACAAGGCAACAGCTCAAAATATATATATATATATATATATATATATATATATATATATATATATATATATATAATATATATATATATATATATATATAAGCAGGAACAGGATAGCCAGAAGACGTGGTAATATTCCAGACATTATTATTTCTTTAAAATTAAACAAGGGCACAACCGAGCTTTCGGGAATACATTGTTTTTCCCATCATCAGGGTCACTTATCTATAAAATGATACAAAAAAAGAAACATTAAGAACTGTACTGATTAAGTATATCTAAAAACATTACAATACTTTAAAATACATAACACAGTAAAAAAGGAACATAAAAACTAAGTTAACTGCAAACCATAAAAGAGCAATGACTAGTTAAAAGAGATTACGTAAAATGCAGAAATATACTGAGAGCGAAAAATAAATACATGAATATTCAGAGTAAAAAAAATAATAATAATGATACTGTAGTACAAAATATTGGAAAACCTACTGTTCATGTCGTAGTCAAATGACAACTGGGAGAGTTAGAAAACTGCGAATGAAATGAGCAGAAGTGGTGTGGGTAAAAGAGAGAGCGAGAGAGAGAAGGAGGGAGAAAAAAAACAAACAAACAAACAAACAAACAAGCAAATTATGCAATGAACAAAGGAACAGAGGTGGTTTGGTTATTGAGTGTTGGAGATTGTTGTTTAATATGGAGGGACTCTAAAAAGGGAAGTGAATGGCTGTTTTTTGTTTGTCCAAGTATTTCAAAATCGCTGTACTGTATATGATGGTGACAGGATATGGCATGAAGTCTAATTGCACTATTTTCTTTTTTGCTTAAAGGTAAGCCTGTACGATAGCTGACACCCCTATGAGAGTCGATGCGCACCTTAAGTAGGCGTTTAGAACATCCCACATAAGTCCCAAAATTACATTTTGGGCAATTAAACTTATAAACAGTGCAGGTACGCATCAACTCCGGGAGGGTGTCCTTAAAGTGAAACAGTCTTCCAATTGTTAGCGGGTTATTAAAAATAAATCTGAACTCAGCATAAGGGTATAGATGGCTCAAGAATGATAATAATTTACGTTTGAGTGGGCCAGAATTATTGGTGAATGGTAGTGGTCGTATTTCCTTTTTAGATATTTTGGTCTCTCGCTCTGAAGGATATTTTATGACTGGTATTTTCAGAAAGAAAACCTTTACCGGCCTTGGGTTAAACTTTTTTAGTCACTGTCCCCTTGCTTTCAAGGTTAATTCATGTAAAACACTCATTCATCGAGCCTTTTCCCTTTGCTCCAACTGGAATAACTTTCACCTGGAAGTTAGGTTCTTAGAAACTTATTTTAAGAACAATTGCTATCCCCTGAACATGTTCAATAAAATCCTTAAAGAATTTTTAGACAATATTTTTAAGCCAAAAACTGTAGTCTGCACCGTTCCCAAAAAGATAGTGTATGTTCCACTACCATTCACCAATAATTCTGGCCCACTCAAACGTAAATTATTATCATTCTTGAGCCATCTATACCCTTATGCTGAGTTCAGATTTATTTTTAATAACCCGCTAACAATTGGAAGACTGTTTCACTTTAAGGACACCCTCCCGGAGTTGATGCGTACCTGCACTGTTTATAAGTTTAATTGCCCAAAATGTAATTTTGGGACTTATGTGGGATGTTCTAAACGCCTACTTAAGGTGCGCATCGACTCTCATAGGGGTGTCAGCTATCGTACAGGCTTACCTTTAAGCAAAAAAGAAAATAGTGCAATTAGACTTCATGCCATATCCTATCACCATCACATACAGTACAGCGATTTTGAAATACTTGGACAAACAAAAAACAGCCATTCACTTCCCTTTTTAGAGTCCCTCCATATTAAACAACAATCTCCAACACTCAATAACCAAACCACCTCTGTTCCTTTGTTCATTGCATAATTTGCTTGTTTGTTTGTTTGTTTGTTTTTTTCTCCCTCCTTCTCTCTCTCGCTCTCTCTTTTACCCACACCACTTCTGCTCATTTCATTCGCAGTTTTCTAACTCTCCCAGTTGTCATTTGACTACGACATGAACAGTAGGTTTTCCAATATTTTGTACTACAGTATCATTATTATTATTTTTTTTACTCTGAATATTCATGTATTTATTTTTCGCTCTCAGTATATTTCTGCATTTTACGTAATCTCTTTTAACTAGTCATTGCTCTTTTATGGTTTGCAGTTAACTTAGTTTTTATGTTCCTTTTTTACTGTGTTATGTATTTTAAAGTATTGTAATGTTTTTAGATATACTTAATCAGTACAGTTCTTAATGTTTCTTTTTTTGTATCATTTTATAGATAAGTGACCCTGATGATGGGAAAAACAATGTATTCCCGAAAGCTCGGCTGTGCCCTTGTTTAATTTTAAAGAAATAATAATGTCTGGAATATTACCACGTCTTCTGGCTATCCTGTTCCTGCTTAAATTAAAGTTTTCTAGAAACGACAACATACCCAGTATATATATATATATATATATATATATATATATATATATATATATATATATATATGTGTGTGTGTGTGTGTGTGTGTGTGTGTGTGTGTGTGTGGTGTGTGGGTGTGTGTGTGTGCGCGCTTGTACGCTCCAAAACAATATGAAATGCTAAAAACAATTACCAAGCGTCTGAACATGGGTTTATTTGTCATTTTTATTTTTTGTTTTATGAATCCTTGGAAAAAAATTTGTTACCATACATCAAAACTACGGGATATTTCAATATTGGTTAAATTATTTTTCTTACAATTATTCGATAACCAATTTCTTGTGGTGTGAGTCTCACTGTTCATTGCCCATATGCAAAGTAAAATGTATCATGGAATATAATTCAATTTCCATTTGTGGATCTGACAAAAATTTAGCAGCCAAACTCCAAAGTAATAGTTCAAGAAGATTCCACTCTTATAGAAACCTTTTGACCAAATCTACATTACATTTACCAATCTCTCTTTCTGAAAATATATTACCTAACATATCTCATACAGACACATTGCAAATATGGTTGTTTATTAACACATAAAGACTGAAATAAAACCACATAAAATTACTTTAGGATTAATATCACATTCTGAACACTGGAAAGTTATAATGACGAATGCCATAATAAGGATCAATCTTATAAAACCTTTGGGTTTCCATTTTCCTCTTGTAAATCACAAGAATAAAACAAAAATATATTGACTCAATAAACAAACGCCATGCCTCGAATACGTTACCTTTATTATAGAGTTTTCTTCTTAGAAGGTCTAATCTCGGAGTTTTCACATTAAAACTATTACATATTTCATTACCCAACTTGAATCAAAATCTATAACAGATAAATATATAGCATTATTTGAATATTTTTTTTTCTGGACCCTGAGGTATTGTTTATGCTTAAAACGTATGAACTATCGTGGGGAGACAGTAAGTCGATGTTTTCTTCGGTGTAAAGTGAACAACATTATATGACTGAATATCTGATGAGGTCGCATGCAATCTGTCACACCTGCAGTATTGAATTATTCTGCATTGGGTTCAAATACCTTGAAGAGTCTCTCTCTGTCTCTGTCTCTCTCTGTCTCTCTCTGTCTCTCTCTCTCTCTTACCCTAATTCTTTGAGGGCATGTAAGTATGTATGTGCATGTGTATATATATATATATATATATATATATATATATATATATATATATATGTATGTATGTTTGTGTGTGTGTGTGTGCTTGTTTCAGTAAACTTTTTCCTTTACGAAGGTTAGCTGCTATAACTCTATGCAGAAATACAAGGAAGTCAAATTATTTATTCAAGCGCCCACGTTTTTTCATATTGATGAAAATCTGCCTGTGTCAAATACATGACATTAACGTTGACCTGTATAATGAATATATCAACATTAAACAGATAATACTTATAATTCCTTTAAGTCGGAAGTGTCTTAGTCCAAGAATGCAATATAATAAAATAAATATCTTAAACACCAGGTGGCCGACGTCCGTTGTCTCTAACGTAATAAACGATTTTGGGTACATTTACTCACAAAATGAAGCTTTATATGTTGTTCCGACTCTGATGAGCAAAACGGGTCGTCTCTTGCATGCAAAATGGGGGTATGGTGGACAATCCTGAATCTAGTTGAAACTGGATGGTCCAATGCTGACGGAATTGGGACGATAATATATTATATATATATATATATATATATATATATATATATATATCTATATATATATATATATATATACACCTATTATTATACATATAGTGCGTGTATGTGTGTGTGTGTATTATATAGCATATAGATTCCTTTACGCGGGTTGTTACCTATCGGATTCTAATGCACATGAAAAAATGGCAAACGTACTACTTGCTGCTAAAGTCACTATTATATATCAAGCACACATTCTTAAGGAACAAATCAATAGTCCATTTTCTGTGCAAAGATTACGATACTTCTATATGAATGATGGAAAGACGCACGTAATCAGAAATGAAAATGTAAGATGAAATACCGTAGACCTTATCAGAGATATGATGGTCTGCATCCCGTTTGAGTGCAATGCTATGATCCGTAATGGATCCTGTTCCCGTGGGTTTGAATCTCGTTTCGGGCTACATTTCCTTTTGTTTCCAGGTTTAATTGCCTTAGTGTATGAGGAATGGCTGACTTTATTATTATTATTATTATTATTATTATTATTATTATTATTATTATTATTATTATTATTATTATTATTATTATTAAGGAAAAACGGTTCACTGAAATTTGTTTGAGTGTATTCTACCTAGATTATTATTATTATTATTATTAATTATTATTATTATTATTATTATTATTATTATTATTAGATAATGCAAATAATATCTGACTTCAGCGTCCATAATTCCTCATCATCCCTTTTTATGTTTTTCTCTTTCATATTGTTGCTACCCTAAGAAAATAATAGTTACTGCTGATAAGATTCAAAATAAAAATAAATAAATAAATACCACTGGGTTGGTCTACGGAAAAGGATAACTCAAAAATACTCTTCTTGTACTGAAAGTACGTTCTTTTGTAATTATTAATTTATGACACTATTGACAGAAATCGTGTTTAATTAGAACCAGTTGTTATGAAATAATAAACAACGATATGGTTAATCTCTCCGCTTCGTTATATTTATATAATTTTGAAATAATAATAATAATAATAATAATAAAATAATAATAATAATAATAATAATAATAATAATAATAATAATAATAATAATAATAATAAACAACTGGTAACTTTTACAGCTTCCCTGCTTGAACTTCATCTTTTAAATACAGAAAAACAATAATATGCAATACAGGGTCTCTTACTTGAACAATAATAATAAATAATAATAATAATAATAATAATAATAATAATAATAATAATAATAATAATAATAATAATAATAATAATAATGAAGAGGTACAAAAATAATAAACACCTTTCGCATATTTGTTCCGTATCCACTATTTGCTAAGTTGGGGTTTTGAAAAACGAAAAACTTGAAAACCCACAGAAGTCTAAAAGTCATCTGGTCATCAACTAGTCGTAATTGCTTAGAAAATGGACCTAATTGTCTCGAAAACGCCTCATCAGTAACAATTAACTCTAGGTGACATAAAACCTCCCTGAAAATAGCAGTGAGAAAGTTGTCTTTGTTTACGATTCGTTTGTTTGCGACTCTGGTCTATAAATGGGTGGATTTTTTCTTCCGTCAAGTATTTGCGGGGCATTAATTGTGTTATGAAAACGTTTATTTTTAATATTTTAGTCGTAAGATATAATTTTCCATGCGAATATATATATATACATACATACTTATATATATATATATATATATATATATATATATATATACATACATACATACATATATATATATATATATATAATATATATATATATATATATATATATATATATTCAAATTACACACACATACACAGACACAGACACACACACACACACACACACACACACACACACATATATATATAAGATATAATTATACATTACTAGATATATATTACAATAGATATAATATATAGATTATTATAAACATACACATATATGTGTGTATATGTATATGCATATACGCGCTTTGTGTTTCTTATCAGTATCATCGGTTGCAATGGCAGATGGCATGCAGGTGGTGTACCGTAGTTTATCAATTTCCTAATAGCTACACTCTGCTAAATTAAAGTAAGGTATAACTGAGAAAACCATCCCATTTTTTTTGTTTATAAAAGTTTTGGAATTTACAACCGCATTACCTGTTAAAGTGTCAGGACGTCAATTCTGTAGTCAATAAATCTTAATTTTTAAAACCTTACATGCCAAGTGCTATACGTATAAAACATGTCAATATATTAACACACGTCGCTATACATTGTTAATTAAAATTTACAAGTGAGTATGCATTATCATTTTCTTATGTTTAAACCTAACACATTCAGAATAGGTTTAGCTTGCGTTTTACACAAATTTCAGCCCAGTTACTTAAATGACATTATAGCCCACAAGTCTGATGATACTGTTTCCATTCTCGCTTAAATGTATTCATTGCGTGTGTCTATACGTAATTCTGCACGTACACGAAGGCATTGTAAACCATTTGTTTTATGGTGAGGCCCACTGCTGCATGCACGCTAATATGAATGGAACTAAATCTACATTCATTCCTTTCTCGCTTTTATGTCCATAATTGAATTGCCATGTACCTTTTCATCCGAAATTGGGTCAATTGAATAGCACAACTTTCGCCGTCATGCAACACGCGGTCATCATATCCCCGCTCCCCCAACAACCCTTCAGCTCTATATTCATATTATTTTTGTCGACAACAAACATACCTTCCTCACACGATGGAGGCACGATCTGTCAGTCTCCAGATTTCGCCTTTCACGATTGGGGTGTCATTTCGGCACATTACTATGTTAATGTATCTTTTATATAACACGTAGCATAATTTTTCATGATTCTTTCTTGAATATTTTGGCTGATGAAAATACAAAGCTCTCTCTGTGTGCTTTTATGGTGATTGACTTGACTGCTTTAGATGCTAACTAAATAAGACATAAAATAATAAAAGATCTTGGAAATAAAATATACGAATTTCCATCAGAAGAGAGACATGTTTACTAGGCATTCATAAAAGAAGAATAAACAAACTACCTCACTTGGCCGAAGAAGAAACCATTAAAAAATAAATAAGAAAGATACGATTTGAAAGGAATAAGTTACAAGATTTAAGTCAAAGTAAAGAGGGGTACAGTGTCAAAGCATGGCAGCAGAGAAAGAAAATGATTAACGAATAGTGCAATCTAAGGATCAGGAAATAACTAAAAACAAAAATGGTAATCGGTGCGGTCTACTCATCCGTTTAATATATCACACGTATCATTTTTTATTGATATTGTATTTAATGCCATGAATAATTACTCTCTCTCTCTCTCTCTCTCTCTCTCTCTCTCTCTCTCTCTCTCTCTCTCTCTGTAACAGTGAGGGTGTTTTCATTCCTTTCCTTTTATCATAACCCTATTTTCCCTCCCTTCTCTGTGTAACCTGCAAATAATACTTGGTTTGTGTTATATCTTCTCTACTTGACTTCCCTCGCATATTCCTTTATGTGTCATTTACTCACAACCCCTTCTTCCTTATTGCTTTCTGTTAATCTGCCAAGATATCTGCATAATCTTCCTACCTCATCCTTCGGATATTCTGAGATCGTCCATCGCAGACTTACGGTCCCGTAAAATTGACCCCTTTACCAGTCGTACTTCCGTAGTCATTGAATTGGGTAACTTTTCTATTCTTTTATACTCCTCTTTCATTTCTCTTCGTCCTTTCTTCATCGATTTTCGTCCTGTTAGAAATAAAAATGGATAGTTTACTTACTGTTGCCTTGAAATAATTCCTTGTAAATTTGTAAATCATCTGCCCGCAATTCATAAAAAAAATGGTATGGATAAAAGTATATTATACACAAAATCGCTCGTGGAACTATCCGGGAATATCACTACGTATTCGATATTCTTCCATACATAACGGTTAATATGAAAAAAAAGAGATATTCGTAATTAATATTACCACCAATTTTACCTAAGTTCCCTATTTAATGTTGTGACATACCTAACCGTTATCATGAAACAGGACTCTTATGCAACTAGTACTACCATAGATTCCTGTCCGTCCGCCCTTTTCATGCCCGCCCTCAGATCTTGAAAAATACTGATGCTAGAGGGCTGACCATCAATACTCCAATCATCAAATATACCAAATCGCAGTACTATAGCCTCAGTAGTTTTTATCCTATTTACGGTTAAATGTAGACATGATCATGCGTCAGACAACGGTATAGGACGGGCCACCACTGGGGAGTAGCTGTAAGTTTCATGGGCTCCGCTTCATACAGCATTATACGCTTTACAGAAAGCTCGATCGCGCCTAAGAAACCTCGGCGCAATTTTTACTTTTTTATTAATATTATTATCAAATCCGAGTCTCCTTACGTCTCATGGGCGCTACCCGGTACCCATTCGTAAAAATAAAATCGGTATGATTAATGTCGTAGTCTGTCCCCGTATCTCCTAAGAAAACGAGGGGCATAATCTAATCACGATAGATTTATGCTCCCACATTCTCTCTATATCCGCACTTTCCCCTACCGGCGTGTAACCCACTTTGATAGATTAGGCTTCGAGAAAGAGGCAGGCTATTGGTAATAACAAAGCTCTGAGCGTTATTTACGACTCATAGACTCTCATTGATAGGTGATCGTAACATGGCATCCCGTCCCACCGAAAGGAAGGATTCTTCATAGTGAGCTGAATGAGAAAAGTAAATCATTTTGTAGAGGTGGAATGAGGTAAAGATACTTCATAATTTTTCATCCTCCCTCACTTCATATATTTTTTTTTATATAGAATTCTGACGCAGGGTGAAGTATAGGATTATTTTCCTACTCAAAAATTTCAATTTGGGATTTTACCAGCAGCATTTATTTCAGCCATATCCTCTATTATATCATAAAACTAGTTTCTTAGACATTTTTATCTGTAACTGTTTCACAGAAAAACATGAATTCTCTCTCTCTCTCTCTCTCTCTCTCTCTCTCTCTCTCTCTCTCTCTCTCTCTCTCTGTATATATATGAATGTATGTATGTATATATATATATATATATATATATATATATATATATATATATATATATATATATATATATATATATAATATATATATATATATATATATAATATATATATATATATATATATATATATATATATAAATGTGTATATTGCTACGCATACATGCATTGATAAATATACAGAAAACTAGCATATGATAAACTTCTCATTATCCGGATTATTACTCCTAGTGATTAAACACTTATAAGTTACTCTGAGATGAAACGAACCAGCTAATGAAAACAAAATATCATACATAAAAAGACAAAATAACCGATAAATAACAAAACAAAACAATATATATGTAATATATATATATATATATATATATATATATATATATATATATATATATATATATATAAAACCTAGCCACCTGGGGGGACAACCAAGTCCTTATGGGTGCCGGTCCCAAGCCCGGATAAATAGGGAGGGTTGGTGTCAGGGAGGGCATCCGGCTTTAAAAATCTGTGCCAAAACCAAAAATGGAATGAGCCGAAATATGGAAAGAGGTAATGCTAGGGCGTACTCCGTAAACGACGCACAGAGACATCGCCCTAACTCTGTGGGGTAAGGCGAGGGCTACTGCATCAGGAGCGGGTGCAGCTAAAGAAGCGAGCTCACATTGGGTTCAGAGTATGTCAGCTAAATGTTGGGTCCATGACTGGGAGAGGTAGAGAATTGGCTGACTTGATGAGAGAAAAGAAAGTAGATGTTGTGTGTGTGCAAGAAACGCGGTGGAAAGGAAATAAAGCTAAAGAGTTGGGAGATGGATATAAGCTATATTATAGTGGAGCAAATAAACAAGGTAGAAATGGAGTTGGCATAGTACGGTGCTAGTGAACTAAAGAACTCGGTAATAGAAGTGCATAGAAAGAATGGCTGTATCATCAGATTGAAGATATTTTATGGAGGAGATATTCTGAATATTATAAGCGCATATGCACCACAAGTTGGTTGCACAGAAGAAGAGAAGGGAAATTTCTGGAGAGACATGGATGGAATAATGCAAGAACTGGAAGAGCATGAGAGGGTGATAGTTGGGGCAGATTTGAATGGCCATGTCGGAAGTGAAATGAGGCGATTGGGCGGGTGCATGGGGGCCATGGAATTGGGGAGAGAAACCCAGAAGGAGAGAGTGTAGTGGACTTTGCTGTGTCATTCGACATGGCAATAGTAAAACACATTCTTTGAGAAGAAAAGGGAACACCTAATAACATATAGGAGTGGGGGAAGATTCTCCCAGATAGACTATTTCTTGTATAAAAGGATAAATCTGGTGGAGGTCAAAGAACTGCAAAGTTATTCCAGGCGACCATGTAGCCCCCCAACACAGGCTTCTATGTATGGACTTGAAGTTGAAAAGGGAAAGAAAAACCAAAGCTAAAGGGATAAGGAAAATTAAATGGTAAGAATTACAGAAGGAAGGGATATAAGAAGAGAGAGTTAAGAGAGGAGGGTTTGGAGATATTGATATAGAGATTGAAGATGTTCAAGAATGGTGGGCACAAAATGCAGCAGTAATAAGAAGGCATGGAAAGGAGCTGCTAGGAGAGACATCTGGTATCATATGAGTAGAAAAGGAGAGTTAGTGGTGGGATAAAGACATTGAGAAAGTAGTAGAAGATAAGAAGGAGGCAAAGAAAAGATGGGAAGAGTCACAGTCAGTGACAGAACAGAAATAGGTACAGAGAGAAAAACAAGGTGGTGAAAAACGGTGGTAGCCCAAGCTAAAGCAAAGTCGTATGATGATGTGTATAATGAGCTGGGACAAAGGAAGGATTAAAGAAGATGATCAAGCTATCAAAGGCTAGAAATAAGAGCACCAAAGATATAACACATATCAAACAAATAAAGGATCAAGAGGGTGTAGTGCTTAGAAAGGAGGAAGACATTGTGAAGAGATGGAAAAGAATATTTCGAACAGTTGTTAAATGAAGAAAATAATAGACTAATAGAGAGGATGGGCAAGTGAACATTGGCATGGTAATGAGGTTTTCTAGGCAAGAGGTACTAAATGCACTGAAGAAGATGAAGAATGGGAAGGCAACCGGACCAGACATGATCCCGGTGGAGGCATCATGGAAAGCATTAGGAGATGAAGGAGTGGATATACTGTACGATCTTATGATAAAGATCCTTGAACAGGAAAAGATACCAAATGAGTGGCGTGGGAGTATATTGATCCCAATTTTTAAAGGGAAAGGCGATGTCCAAGAGCGTGGTAATTATAGGGGCATTGAATTGATGTCCCACACTTTCAAGATACTGGAAAGGATGATAGATGGTAGACTGAGAGAAGTACAAATGGTAAAGAGCAGATGGGATTTATGAGGGAAGGGAACAACAACAGTGGTATATTTTGTCTGAGGCTAATAATGGAGAAATTCGGGGAAAGACAAAGGGACCTACATATGGTATTCATTGACCTTGAAAAGGCTTATGACCGAGTCCCGAGACAAGAGGTATGGAGGAGCCTGAGGGAGAAGATGGTGCCAGAGAAGTATGTGCGATTGATACAAGAGATGTACCGGAATGTATTTACCAGAGTGAGGAGCAGTGTTGGGGAGACAGAGGGTTTTGAGGTGAGAGTAGGATTACACCAGGGGTCGGCTCTGAGCCCATTATCTTTAACATAGTGATGGATGTTATAATAGAGGAAGTAAGGGAGACAGTACCATGGAACATATTGTATGCGGATGATATTGTTCTGTGTGCAGAGAGCAGGGAAGATCTGGAAGTGAAATTGGAAAGATGGAGACAAGTACTGGAGGACAGAGGAATGAGGAATAAGTAGATCCAAGACAGAATATATGTGTACCACCACTGAGGGGGATGATAGAGAAAAGTATTCAGCTTGGTGGAGAGCAAATAAGGAGAGTTGATAAGTTTAAGTATTTGGGATCTTTTGTTAACGCTGGAGGAAGTATGGAAGAAGAAGTAAAACATCGGGTACAGGCAGGCTGGAACAACTGGAGAGCGGCCTCGGGAGTTCTTTGTGACAAAAGAGTGCCGCTTAGGTTAAAAGGAAAATTTCACAAGACGATGGTAAGAACAGCAATGGTGTATGGTACGGAAACAGCAAGCATGAGAAAAGCAGAGCAGAAGAAGATGGATGTGGCAGAAATGAGAATGCTTAGGTGGATGTCTGGGGTAAACAAGAGTGGATAGGATCAGAAATGACTACATAAGGGGGTCAACTAAGGTGGTGGAAGCATCAAAGAAAGTGCAGGAGGGGAGGCTGAGATGGTATGGATACCTGTTGAGGAGAGATGAGGACCACGCTGGGAGACATACTATGGGGGTGGAGGTGCAAGGAAGAAGAAAAAGAGGGAGACCAAGAAAGAGATGGAAGGACTGTGTGAGAGGAGACTTACATGAGAAGGGAATTGATGAGGCAAGAAAGCACAAAAGATAGAAATAGATGGAAAAACGGCTCATCCGAAACGGCGACCCCCATATAAAAAATGGGAACAAGCTGGGAAGAAGAAGAAGAAGAAGAAGAAATATATATGATATATATATATATATATATATTATATATATATATATATATATATATATATATATATATATATTTAATTCACCATAGATAGGACAAAGCTATTCCTAAAAGGATCTCTACATCAACAGACATAATTAAACTAAGTCATTCATATTCTCATATTCATTATTCCGGATAAACAAAAATACAAAGACAGACGATGATCAATGGGTGAAGGACAACCAGCAATAAAAATTTATACTGGGTCTGTTACTTGTCTATCATACGTGACTAATCAGGAAATAACAAGAGAAAACAATCCATTATGAGGAATCTACAAAAAAGAATAGAAATTTTACATCATCGTAAAAATAAATTAATAATTTTTCAGAGGAAGCGACAAGGCCACTCTATTTATAATCTCGTGCCGTAGCAAAGAAATGGACTGAAAATAAGTAATTAAACTCTCATTATGAAATAATCGTGAATAACATATTCACACAAATGTGATAGTTATTGGATACCACTTTTGTTTATAGATAGGAAATTAATGATATAGAACGGTTACTATTCTCATGTTTGTTTACAAAAAAATAACAATAATCGTAACCTTCACCTAAAGAACCCCTGAGCTTTTCATTCCTCCTGTAACTAAGATAAAGTGGGTCATCAACTGTGCTGCCTACCAATACCATAAAACCAAGTTCATGACACTCTCTCTCTCTCTCTCTCTCTCCTGATGCTCCAGCCTCTACAGCAAAGATCAGAGTCGAGTTCGACTCTTAATGAAAGCGACCTTTGAAAGAACAGAGAGAATCAATGTTTCTTCAATAATTAATGAATTAATGCACACTGCATAAGGAGGTGCTATACCGCAGCAGATCAGAATGTTATGTAAAGTTCACCTTCTAACTATTCAAGCCCAGCAGGATATCTTACAATATCTGAAGTGCATTTTTACATTAAAATGTTTAGGTATACTGCGAATTTAGGCTCCAAATATTCCGCTATCACCATATGTTTTCATTCAATTCATTTTATAGGAAGTAACGCTGTCCAGAAAAATATTCTTCTCAGAAAATGGAAATTAGTATCCAATAAGGTTATTGCTAAATTGAGGTTTTTACTTTGAAAGGGTCCGCTGGTTGAGAAAAAATCTGGAGCTGAGAATATTTTTAAAGTTATATAATGGAATATATATATATATATATATATATATATATATATATATATATATATATATATATATATATATATATATATATATATATATATATATAGTATATATATATATATATATATATATATATATATATATATACAAATTAGATATATCTATGGTACTGTCACCATTTCTCAAAGAATCTATTCAGTGGTTGTGAATTTCCCTCTACTTTCTTATGAATCATCAGCTTCTGTAGATACCAACACTTGAGAAGGTATAACTTTTTTTTTACATACATATGTATAGAAGCGCATGTTTGTGATGCGTCTTTACAGCAGTTGCTTTTCGATCATTCTTTCTGCGGTTGAGAAATTATCTTCCTGTCATTAATATCAATAGAAAAATATAAAATAATTGAGGATCATGGTAAACTTAATGTCCTTATAATTTTTCCATTTATCTTTCGAAGATAGAGACAAATCGTCAACTTCAAGACATTTTGCAGACCAAAAGACAGAGCACTTCTGATTCGTCGATAAGTCAGGTAATATAATGGCTTAGAGGCCGGCGATATCTTTGGCTTTGATCTCTGTCTCTCTCTCTCTCTCTCTCTCTCTCTCTCTCTCTCTCTCTCTCTCTCGTAAGATGCGAAGATGCTCCTGAACGAGTGCTGATGCTATGAGAAAGAGGGGCGAAGTGAACGGCAGTAAGCAGCTACATTGTATGTAGGTGATGACACCCGAGACATAATGGGCCCCGAGAGATTGCTGGGTTTATAGCTTCTAACGGCCCCATAACAGTAACCTGGCTCCATAATCTTTGACTACACGAGGGAACTTCAAGTCTTCCTGGATACCGTTCGCTGTATCAAGCAGTTCATCTTCCGTTTTCTCGGTCTTTACAGGTTTATTTCGCAAAGTGCTGGAGTTCCTGCCTGTTTGTTTGTTTTTTTTTTAATTGAGCGACGGTGGGTCATATAATTGCTCCTTTTATGATATTCTTAAGTCATTGTTTTATTGCTAGTATTTTCCAGTAACAAAGAATATGAGCAAGTGTGAAATCAAGGTGTTTGCTGATACGCAACCTTCTATTTACGAAAGGTGCTTCGAAAATCAATCGGAACGTTTTGTGACTTAATGAAGATGAGATATGCCAACATACGTAGCAATCTTTAGAAATCCAAACACCGAATGAAATGAATGTGACATTTGCCACGTTATACTGAAATATCAACTTTTTACTGTTTGTGTATGGATTAAAGCAAAAATCGTGGGGGATGCTTCAATTGTAAATGCATGACCTGAGGCCCCGACGGAAAAATAGCCATCGGCTCGTGGAGAATTCAGCAAACTAATCTTTCAGCAGTAGAAGGACGCCTACAAAAGGTGCCTTTCATCAGACCTGAAATCCCTTTCTTGAATTAACAGCATTTTGTGCCTAGATTATCTAGGACATCGAAAATAGATCTATCTTTCGATGGTCTAAGTATAATGTCGTATGCCGTTGCCCATGAAACTTTAACCACAGCCAGGTAGTGACTTGCCCTATATCGTTGCCAGACGCAAGATTAAGAATAACTATAACAAGCACTGAATACCAATTTGCAACCTTCTAGCCTCAGTAGCTTTTAAGATCTGAGGGCGGACGGAAAAAAGTGCGGACGGACGGACGGACAAAGCCATCGCAATAGTTTTCTTTTACAGAAAACCAAAATGAGGCTTTAGATCATCGTTAAAAAGAGCACAGTGAGACATTTAAAAGTAAATAACGTGTCTCTGCCACAGACTGGTAGACTGAATTTTGGGATTTTTATTCCTTATCCAATTACTCTCTTGTCACTTCTTTTTATTTATTTTTTTTAAGTATATCTTCTTGAAAGTCAAGTTACCTCTCTCTTCGTCTGCCGCCATTGTACGTCGTACAGGAAAAATATACACAATTAACTAACATAAATGAATAACAAGTAAGTCACAATTCACGAACAACTCTGTAAGCGTCAGAAAATTGCAGGTAATGAATTTACATTTTTTTTTTTTATACAGGAATCTGGATATTTCATAAACCAAACAACCTCACGTAATACAGCGTTTTTTCATCATTCGTACACGAACCCAGAAAGTGGAATTATTTTGCACAATTATTTAGTGTCGAATAATTTTGTTATCCAGCCAATATGAATTCTCACTCTTTCCAGTAATGAATTTTGTCAATCAAGTCTGACATGTTAACAACGCAGCGGAAACAAATCGGAACAGATGGACATCGTGTGTATTTGGTTACTATATAATATTCCAACGACATAATATTTATCAACGTGAACACTTTACATCATCAAGACGTGTCATATAAGTATTTCATTTTCCAAATTATAAGGCTTACTTAATATGTGTCGAATTATTCAAATACCTGCGGAAGATATTAAAGTTTTGTTAATGAGAAAAAAAAACCGTTTAACCCAGTCCACAGTTATTGACTCCCTTTCATCTTGTTAATGACTGCACCTTCTATTATAAATGTAATTTTCTCCAATGTGAAATAGCTTATTATTTAGCAATATATGGAATATATAGCTATCTAATATTTTCAACCTTAATATATATTTCATGAGATTGACATCATTATGAATATTTTTTTTCTTACAGTTCACTTCCCTTATATCCTGATGACCAGGACTTGTATGTATATGTATACATGTATATATATATATATATATATATATATATATATATATATATATATATATATATATATATATATATATATATATATATAACAGTTCTTAAGACCAAAAAAATCAAAGTAAAGACAAAAAATAAATTATTTGGATAATTATCTATGTGGATTCGAAAGGAAAGGCCTTTATCTTGTTTATGACTATATTTGGACTTAGCTGTTCATGCGTACCTTTGACATTACCGTGTAAGAGTGTTTTTCATGGGAAGGTTTTACTGGCTGTTACTAAATCAAGATGAACTCATTCGGAGCTTTGAATTCGACAAACAAAGTACTAAATCATGGAACTTTAGCACCCAATTAAACGGGGAAACTTGATTAATTGTAGTGTTGGTCATTAAATGCTTGCTGCAGACTGCTTTTATTTATTGATATTATCAGCAACACGGGAACATTCTCCTCTGGTACATGTTGCGATAAAAATGCTTGCTGAGTTATTTCAAAAGGTTTTTCGTTTATTTATGTTTTGGACTGATGTCCATAAAGAAAAAAAAGTGTGGAATTCTATAAATGATGATAATAAAAAACATGCATGTACACAGACTAAACATGGAATTTTTCAGCCCTTTTTATCACTAACATACACACAAACGCACTATGTATATACGTGTAATAATATATATATATATATATATATATATATATATATATATATATATATATATATATAATATATATATATATATATATATAGGCCAAGAAGCCCAATGGGGACGCGTTGCCCAGTGAAGAAGCATTTCTTTTTAACAATAAATTTGAAACTATGAATCCTTAGGAATATTTTCTATGTTGGAAAATATAGCCCAGAACACACTGAAAATATGAAAATGAAATAGGATATTTAGTTTCACTGAATATACGAACATGAAATACGATTCTTAGTTTCACTGAAAATATGAAAATGAAATAGGATTCTTAGTTTCACTGAAAATATGAAAATGAAATACAATTCTTAGTTTCACTGAAAATATGAAAATGAAATAGGATTCGCAGTTTCACTGAAAATAGAAAATGAAATAGGATTCGCAGTTTCACTGAAAATAGAAAATGAAATAGGATTCGCAGTTTCATTGAATATACGAAAATGAAATAGGATTCTTAGTTTCTCTGTAAATATGAAAATGAAATAGGATTCTTAGTTTCTCTGTAAATATGAAAATGAAATAGGATTCTTAGTTTCTCTGTAAATATGAAAATGAAATAGGATTCTTAGTTTCTCTGTAAATATGAAAATGAAATAGGATTCTTAATTTCTCTGTAAATAGAAAATGAAATAGGATTCTTAGTTTCATTGAATAAACGAAAATGAAATAGGATTCTTAGTTGCAAAGTTATCGTTTCAAAAAAGTGCTTCTTCATAAATCAAAATCATTCCCTACTTTAAAACCCTTTATTTTACTCTTTGTCAGATCAAATAAGTCTCGCATAAAATTTCCCAAGAGGTCAAAAATAAGAGATGACGTTATTGATGGTCAGAAATTTCTTGATGCATATGACTCCCCCACCCCCTTCCCAAAGAGAAAAGCCTTCCAATTATTCACAAGATTTCAGAGTCATCTTACATACCATAAAAAAAGTAGCTTCATGATGCTAACAAAATCAAGCTGTCACTTTACACTCTTCACAGTAGTCCCTTAATAAAATTCAACAACAGTATAGCACATTTTAAGCACAACATAGCGTAAAGGAAATTCAAAACTTCCTCGTCAGTTTACATTTCATATCACGAAGAGAGAAAATGAAAGAAAGTCACAATATTATTCTACAGTTCTCAAAAGAAAACATCTCGGAGTTTCCTTTGTCCCATCTGATATTCTTCTCCTTCCCCAAACATCTGTGCCCCATTCTTTCCTCTTCGAGAGAGTGGAGCAGGTGTGCTCAGTGTGGAATTTAACAATTTCTGCGGCACGTCAGGTATACTGGATACGCCAATTTAATAAGGTATGCATAGGAAATTGCATAAAACATTATTTCAGTATGATAAGTAAGTTACTTTCTAGACTTTTAATGATAGTATCATTATATGATTAATCTTCTATTACCCGATTATTATTATTATTATTATTATTATTATTATTATTATTATTATTATTATTATTATTATTATTATTATTATTATTATTATTATTATTATTATTATTATTATTATTATTATTTCCACCTCTCGTTCTAAGCCTAAGAAAAATTAGAAGCCTAAAATAATTAATGTTTGCTCTTTTATATTCATGTTGTAGCCTTTTTTCCAATACTCCAATTGGATCTGCCAATATCTTTTTAAGTCTCTATTTTATATATTATATATATTAATTTTTGATTTATATTCATGATGTAGCCTTTTCATACTCCAAATTGGATCTGCATATTTTTTTAAGTCATATAATATATATATATATATATATATATATATATAATATATATATATATATATATATATAGTAAAGGCATTTAGTTATACAATATATATGTATATATTATATCTATATATAATATATATATATATATATATATATATATACTATATATATATATTCCAGATATTGTACTTGTCACTGGCGGAGGACATGGTAGGGAGTGAAAGAGGCCGGGGGGCGGGGGGCGGGGGGGGGGTAAGGGGCGGGGGGGGGGGGGGGGGCACCGTATAAAGCACAACACTCCGTTGTAAGCCTTAACATTTAGTGGGATGAAGTTGCTATCCCCCTGATGTGTCTGGCATCCATTGTCGGTTTCACAGACGCAATGCTGCAACGCCTCTTTTGGTGGAGCGAGCTTTGTTTGTCTTTAAAAGACGGGAAGAAATGAAGCACAAATAGTGACCATAATGATCTGAACATTTAAACAATTGCTGGACATGGGTTTAGTTCTCACGATGGAATTATGTTTAGAGATGATCGTGCAAATAACTAATCCTTTGATTTATTGCTTATTTCAAGTGTTTGTAGCGTATGTCTGTGAGAGATGTCCGCATCAATACAATTTAAGGATATAAGTTGATAAAAACAAACGGTGGGAAAGTTGTAATCATTCCATTAGTGGTCATGTCAATAGCCGTTAATAACAACTGTAATCCTTCAGAACTTACCTTTGAACGAACATCGTGTATCTATCTATCCGCCCAACGCAGCAAACAAGAGAAAATGAAATTTAATCTGTATGCAAATCTACAAATTGTATCAAATTACTGAATCACATATTGTAAGTACCCTAAATTCCTACATTTGAATTATTCATTACAGCCTGTGGGAGATAGAGATTACAGCGTGATTAACTACATATAACAGTCGGCATTATTTTTTTATATTTACATTTTCTGCCACTGAGGGAAAACTTAAATTTATTTACATAAGGACGAGAAAAGCTATAAATTCTCATTCTGTTACGCGCACGTGTAATACACCTTGTTTATATTTTGTATAAAAATATTTTCGTAAATGTCAGTAAAAACAAAATGTTCATCAGCCCGAGAGTGCATTCGAGGGCATGAACTCTATGAAATATAAGGTTAACAGTCTGCTAAAAAATGATATAGTGATCTAGCGTTAGAACATGTTTAATCAGCTAATATTTACCCAGTATATAACAGTAAAATCCCATTCTGTTCGGTTTGGATTTTAAATCCAGATATAATATGTTAAAGCAGCACCTGCCGCACTGAGCGATGGCTTATATGTGAGCCTGCAACTTAACCATAGCTGATCATCACTCTTTAATTCCCGTTTCGACGAATTCCAGTGCGATTCATAAAGCAACTGCAATATATAGTGTAGAGAGTGAATGGCAAATGAGACTCGTTTGGGTGACATTATACGTTTGTTTAGTAAGGCATCTAACCAGTCTGTTTGATGTTATCAACGTCAGCTAAATTATAAAGAGGGTCCATGGAAGCCTTTTGGGCTGCGTTTACACCAAGCGAGTCGAGTCGAGTCGAGTCGAGTCAAGACGAGTGATGTGACTCGAGTCATTTTGAATCAGCGCCGTTCCCACTGACTGAGTTAGAAAGACAGAATGAAGCTCAACAGGGATTAGGATGGAGACAAACGCTCTCGCTGAAATGTATGTAGGCGTCAAAGATTATGGATTCATGAGATTAATGCTAAAAGGCCACATCTATTCCCAGACTTTATAAACAATCCAGGGAAATTTTATGACTTCTTCAGAATGACAACTAAACAATTTAAAAGGTTAGGGGAGTTAACTGCACCCTACATAAGAAAGCAAACCACCAATTACCGACGTGCACTTTCAGTTGAAGAAAGAATGGCCATTTTCCTAAGGATTCGTAGTGCTCACCTCTCAGCGGACTCGCCGTGGCTGATGACGAAATGGGTCCGCTCGAGTCACTGACTATGAATCGCCTTGATTCGCCTCGACTCGGCATGACTCGATTCCCTTGGAGTAAACTCTCCCATTTGAATTAATGTGGCGATTCAAGAAGAGTTATGAATCGCTTTGACTCGTCTCGACTCGACTCGCTTGGTTTAACCACAGAAATTGGTACGTAAGAGATAACGGTACGCCTATCATAGGCTTGTTTGAGATACACTCGCAAGAATTAATTGAAGATGGAAAAATGAAACCTTAAATCTAGGAAACCGATCCACATTGCAACCCTTTTCCCAAGTTTTACATTGATGGCTATCAAACTTTTATAATAGCTAGAAAAAAAAACTTTCCAAAAGAAGTTAGGATACTTCCTGGAGTGAGTTTTGAAGCCATTAGAACTATCAAAGTTATGCAAAACTCCATTAAGCAATTCTAAATACTCTGGATAATGAATAGAGCTAGAAGCAGTTGGGCTCCGAAAGTGCTAAGAAAGTACATATTTTAAAAAAAATTAAACAATGAAGAAACATATTAGGAAATTCTATAGCTAACGAAACCCCCTCGATACTTATGTAAAATATATGAGTCTTGTGAAGATAAAAGTATTTTCAAATATATTTAGTAATAAGGAAAATCAGAATTGTACTTCATCATTCCGTTAGAAGGAGAGTGAATGTGACCTGAATAACAAGATGTGAAAATGTACTCTCCTGGAGAATGAAGCACAAATTCTAATGCAAACGGATAACTAAGTTAAACACAAAGGGAATGGGGAGTTCTCATGACCAAGGAAGAACTAATGACATTATGCATGTAACACTTTTCACACGAACCAGAAAAGCCACTGTAATCTTATTCAGTAAAATATGGTCTTCGTTGCACGTGACGGCTATTCGTATCTTATCCGGTATCAGCTTTTCATTCTGCTTTATTATCTTTTTATCAAGCTTGTAGAATACAATATAGAATTTAGGCCAGACGCCAAGCACTGGGACCTACGATGCCATTCAGCGCTGAAGCGGAAATTGAGAGTAAAATGGTTCTGAAGGTGTACAAGAAGGAAAACATCGCAGTTGCACTAATGAATCAATTGTTAGGAGTTGCCGAAAGTTCCGCAAGATGGAAGAAAAATTATATGAACGGATGTACTGGAAGAGGAATAAAGGGGGCGTAAGTAGTGGCCGAAGGAACGCTGCAAAGAACCTTAACTAAGGCCCACAGTGCACCCCATGAGGTGCACTGATGGCACTAACCCCCTACGGAAACCAAGTTTGTATAATTGAAGCTCGAGTTAACTACACCCTCCCTCATTTCGTGGAGCAGGCTGTCTTGAATGGATTTAGGGCTCTGTTCTAATATGATAATGAGTATGGGAACGTATTCTAACTGTGTACAAACGGAGCGATTACCTCAATTACCTTTTCCAGTAGACCTTCACAGGAATGCTATTACCTCTAGCTAAAACGCGTTGGCATATGCAACAGGAGAAACCAATTAAGTCAAGTGATAGTTTTAGCATAGTCAAGCACGTTTCACCAACATCAAACCTATTCAAGAACTGACATTTTTTTTTTAGTTACACCATTCCCGAATCTTTGAGTATGTGATTACAAAAGGCACCTTGCGAAAAAAATGTAGAAGAATCATGCCATGCGTGATAATGATGTCTGAATATTATACAGAAGCGTTGAGACAAAACCACAGTTTTAGAAAACGAATCAAGGAATGAAATAAAATTTAGAATCCTTTATAATTGGATCTTGAATTTTGGTGCCGAATCTGTTCTAACTTACTACAAATGAAAAGTAGATAAAAATCTTATTTCTCGCCAGAAATATTGAATATCATATATGCAACTAAATCCTACAAATGGATCACGAATTGCACAACTAAATTCCGTATTCAGTGGACATACATTGTATTATTTAGATTTGGTATCAGTAATAATTATAACCCTGAAGTAACAAGTGTTAGGATAACTTTCGTTATGAGATAAAGTAAGCTATTAGTAGTGACCTTTATACATGAAAGTAACTGAAACTCGGAAAATAACTACCGTAGATTGATTTAAAATAGCGGATAACTGCAGATGAGATTTTATATTTATATTTATACCCAGAATATATCTTTGACCTTTGTCGTAATTGTTTATAATATTAACTGAATTTATTTGAATACAAATGTTTCATTTATGTACCTTATTTTGAAAAAGAGCATTGAAGACTGCTAAACACGAAGATCTGTTCGAGAAATAAGCCAACTAAAACAAAAAAAATGATAACATTGCCAGCACGCATATCAAGCCCCACAAATAGAGCAATCATTCCAGTTCCAATAAAATCAGCATGCAGGCATGCAAGCTAGAATGAAAATAGTATTCTAAAAAATTATTGTTAGGAAAGTCATACCTTCTATGCAATCTATTAAGATGGTATTTTAGAAAGTCTTTTTTAGTTATAATCTCTTGTACTGGACATAAAACCAAAGAAATCGATGTACTAGTAATGATGAATAAAACTGTTGAAAATGATAAGATTATTCTGTACAAATACAACCAATACATTTAATTAAAGGACACTGTTGTATTTCTTTACATCAGAAGAAAGATGAGTGGAATGGTCGTTTATTTGTATGGAGGAAATAAATGGAAATAAACTGCCCTGTCTAATACGCCCAACAAATGAAGGTTAAAGGGTATCCGTTCGGTATAATACCCGGGGGGTGGTAAAAGGATATCCTTTGGCATTATACCTGTGAGGTTAAAGATATCCTTTCGATATTATGCCTGGGAGGTTAAAGGACATCCTTCCAATATTCTACCTGGGATATTACCAAAGGTCTCACAAGGCGACGGAAGAAATGTGTTAGAGATTTCACAATATTTGTGTAACCTTGATTCCACAACATTCTAACCAAAGATATTTTTTGGGACGCTCAGAATGGGGTATAGAACTTTACATAATTTCAGAAAAAAAAATATAAAGGAGCTTCATGGGGCGAGCTACGCTGTGCAGTAACCAGGCGATGTCCGTCATGTCTCCCCTACCTACCCAGCCTCCACCAGGGGCGGACAAACAGTTTTGCAGGAGGAGGGTGGATGTGTCATGTCTCCCTACCCTCACAATTATCTACCGGACAAACAGTAAAAAGCCACTCGGATCTAACTATTATAGAAGATATATAGATAGTTGACCGGCCAAGTAATAGAATAACTTTTCTTTCGTCAACAAACACCATCATGTAGACGGGTAGCCAGAAAGATGGATAGATATATAGATAGATAGATAGATACTGAGAAAGTGGGACCATTCTGTGATGTTCCCAATGATACCAACGAATGGCTGCATGAGGGAAAACCTCTCTCACGACGCCTGTTTTCAATATGTACTTCCCGTGCGGCTTTTCCTTGACTCTTATAGAGTTCCATTCTTAAAGAGGAAGGTCTGTTGCTTACTTTTGGGGGGTTTTGCTCCCTTTCTCCTCACCTTCACGTATTTTTCTCTCCTCTCTCGGATGGGGACATGAATGTCGATGAAGAAACGAAACCAAAATAATGATACATTTCAATCAATCTAATTATTTGCCTCAGATAATGTAAAGTATTGAGTATCTTTATCATCGTTCTGGCCGAGTTGAAGTTATGTGAAGAAAAATATTTTGAGGAAAGAACTGCAATCACAGATCTTTATTTTATGAATGCAACTAGAAACAAAAATGGGTTGTTAATAAATAACAAAATATCTCGACGATACTGCGACAGATTTACGACGAGTGAAACTGTATATTCAAATATATTAGCTGATTACAGAAGCAATATATATATATATATATATATATATATATATATATATATATATATATATATATATATATGTGTGTGTGTGTGTGTGTGTGTGTGTTGTGTGTGTGTATGTATGTAATAATCCATAGAGCAATTGTGTTGTGTAAGAGTGTATATAAATATATATATATATATAGCTAATATTTATACCATATAAATTATATATATACATACATACATAAGTATAATTTTCATAACACTTAGAATCCCATCTTTGAAAGGGAATGCTTCGCTTCGTTCATGAAGGCAGGCTCGTAAAGTCTCTTTTATCGTGGGATGCTTTAATCTTGCATGGCGGTTTTGTCTCGATGGGTTGCAAGTTTTCATTCACTACAATTGTTGTTGCATAACCAGAAAAATAAGAGACCATTCGATTTATCTCTCAAATACGTAACATGCAAACAGAAGCAGGGGATACATTGATTTTTGAAGGGTGACTTTTTCAGGTGAGTGATTTGTGAACGTGAATGAAATTAACTAGTATTAATGATAGAATCACACACACCATGCACACATATATACGTACATATATATATTATATATATATATATATTATATATATATATATATATATATATATATATATGAGTATATCACCTTACCTTGATTCATGTACATACATCGGGCTCACGGGCGCGAACCATCGACACCTACAAATCCAGGACGACAGTGAAGCTTGCGGTGGCGGCGTGGGTTAAAGCTTCACTGTCGTCCTGGATTTGTAGGTGTCGATGGTTCGCGCCCGTGAGCCGACAAATCTCTTATCTACTAAAAAACTCCCCTTCGGTTAAACAAACATATATGAAAATATATTAATTCCGAGGTAGATTGCGAATTAGATATTAAAGGACATTTGTAGCTAGATGCATATATATGTATACTATATATACATACATACACACACACACACACACACACACACACATATATATATATATATATATATATATATATATATATATATATATAATATATATATATATATATATATATATATATAATAAAGCTTTTTCCATGAATCCGATTAAATCAAGTGTCAAATGTTTCCAATACCAATTGCAGAGGCTTTAATGACGAAGTTATTTCAAATCTCTTTACCCTCAGCTGGCAGCTGGGTATCTGTTATTACCCATTGTATTGTCACGTTCCCCTTCGTTAAGCCGATTACCAAAAATTGGTTATTTCATTTGTTCCTCTGAAGAAAACATTGAAGTGAAGAGCGGTTCTTCTTCATGAGATATTGAAAAAAAAATCTATAAAGTGCAGTGTTATGGACCTGAGTGAGTTCGATGGTAAAGCTCTTCTTTTGTGCGTGGAGTAATAAAGGAAAAAAAAAAGAAGATGGCATTTGAAAACCGGAATGAAAAGACGAGAGGAGAGGCGAAAAACAAGCGTAAAAATACGAGGCGAAGAGGAGGGAAAGTTACTACTCAAATAACGGTCGATCTCCCTTTTTAAAGGAGAAAGCTTAAAGACCAATGGAAAAACAGAGAGAGAGAGAGAGAGAGAGAGAGAGAGAGAGAGAGAGAGAGAGAGAGAGAGAGATTCTAACTGCAGGAAAACATCAAAGGTACGGAAATCACGGATGGAAGAGAGCTCAAACACATGCATAATACCTGGTATAAACTTGTGAAAACAACATGTATACATACATACATAAATACAAACATAGATTAGTTTGCATCATAGTTATACATTAGGGCGAAATGAAAGCTGATGCTTCATATAACTGAACCACAATATTTTTTATAATGTAATCACATCTTAGAAGTGTAAAAAGTAAATTCAGTAGCCGCTTCTGTTCAAACATAGTCCTGATTATTTTTAGTGTATACATACATACATACATACATACTTAGATTACTTAAAATCACTGTTATGCACCCGTACAAAAGGAAAAATAAATATTGCATTTTCTATGTAGCTAAAAGAAAATAGTTTGTTTCTAAAGAATCCCATACCTAAAGTTTACATAGCAGTTTCACTAAAATTCACCAGTTTTTACTGTGGAGCATAAACCTGAAGGATATGGAAAGGGACACATAACAGCAGGAAACAGCCATCTCCAAATGGACAGTATCCAGCAACAATCATTCAATCTGTGAAGGGTTGAATTGTGCTGCAGGACGACGAAGGGATTAAGCTAACAGTGTCATTCTGGCCATTACACATCTCCATAAATTGCAGAATGACGAAAGGCATCTCCCAGTGGGACAGAGAATTGGAAAACTGAAATATCTGCTTATTCTCGAAGTATCAAGGCAATAAGGCGTTTTACCTATCTGGCAATGCATCGTACATCCCTGCGAGATTGAAACTTGCACAGTTGGACAATGAATGCAAAGTCTTGGATTCACAGAGCTGGTTATTAAATAAACTTACATCACCAATGGAACAGAATCCTTAAATACATACAGTATTAATGCAGTTAAGGGAATGTTGTATAGCTTAGGAAAAATGAGAACATGAGTAGAGAAATTTCGTCAGAAATGTTTTATTTATACCCATATATCTCAAACAGTTTTATCTTAGGTGTGCAATGAATATTGGTTTGCATTTGAACCTAAAACGATGTTATATACCTATTATCTTAAACTTTATTGGTAAAATAAAACACAGGAACTTGTATTTGAAATTAGGATTGCCTAGTTAAAAAATAATTATCCCAAAACGAAACGGGACAAGTGTGTTACTTTGTTTATTTTCGCTTCTTAATCTGCCACGATTTGTGAGTGGATTCTTATGAAATATTTAATAAACAAGACTATTGACAAAAGTAAAAAAAGTTTACTATTAATAGAAAAACAGGTTAATACAAAAGAATATTTTTAAAGAATACGATTTAATGATGAATTTTATTATGCTGGTTAGAATAGACGCCGTCTTATATGGCTCCCATTACATTTCCTTTTCAGGCAAATTGATAAATCCAATACTGTACAGAAGAAATCAATGAAAAGCTAAAACTCTATCCGTAGGGAAATATTCCGAGTCAGGTTCCCATTCTCGGTTCCCTGAAAAGCCTTTCACAATACGTAATGGAAAGGAATAGAAGTGGAACTCCACTCTACGAAACAAATAATAAACCGCAAAGGTTTTAAATGGAATTGAAAATTCAACAATCTGCTCGTCAAAAAATGGTTTGTGTTTACTCTCACGCTCGCTCGCTCAGTCATTCCGCTGGCTTTTCTGATCTCGGTGGAACTCGAACCAGATTCCACAGTGTCTCTTTAAGTCGCTCATCGCTGATTTTTTGAGCAGGCTGCCAGCGTCATGCCTCAAAGGTCGTCACGTCACGTCATCCTTAGTGGTAAACGTTTCAGTGACCTCGGCACAGATTTCGGTGTCCAATTCCAGCATCAAAGGATAAAAAGCAGGTGATGCAAAAGATAACTCCCTATAATATTGTAAACTGATCTGCTCTCTGGCGATGATGCTTTACTTTGTATTTCTGAGAAATGGATTTGGTTTTAATATCTATTTACATTACACATAAGAAATTACCCCCATTCCAGTTTCTAAATAACGCCTTGGCTCTTGGATATGCTATAACTATTGTATAATAATAATAAAAAAAAAAAAAGCGGATTTATCATCAAACAACCAAAACCACAAATCACCACCAACCAAATCTGAAAAAAAAGGGGCGGGGGTTAGAGATATAAAAGAATTACCCAGGCCTTTTATGGATGCAACTAAAAACATCCAGCCTATTGATCAGAAATAGTATTAACAATAAAAACTATAAAAACGAACACAGGATAAGGATGAGCAGTTAAAGGAGGCGTAGGGGGAATAAAGGGCTGTCGTATGGGGTTGCTTGGGTCCGATTTGAGGACGCCGTGGAATCAACGGGGCAGCTGAACTCTTTCTCTTTAATCCACGACGTAATTAAGAACTGAGTCCAATAAATAGCTGACTCCATTAGGCCATGGTCTCCAGGAAGACCTTGCAAGTAAAGAGTTATTCCATTACCGGCAAATAATAGCGTCTAATTCCGGGCAGAGAGAGAGAGAGAGAGAGAGAGAGAGAGAGAGAGAGAGAGAGATAAGTGTATCTATTTGCAAGTGGGAATGTCAGTGAATATTCGACGAGGCTGAACTAATTAAGGGGATTGTGCAATAATCCTTGTGCACAAGGGTCTAGTGAAGCTCTAATGATGCCAGCTTCAAGGAGCCTCATTAAAGTGAACTATTCTCATGCCTGAGATCTCATTAACTCCGTACCCGGCATGGCACTCAGGGCTGACGCCATGGTTATTCATGGTTGTATATATCGCAAGGGGCATGAGGTCCCGTGTCGTGCAAACGAGAACCTCAGAGGTGACTTGGCCTCGTTGTCAATCTTCCTGTATGATGAGAATCTTAGGCACATCCTCATGGTA
>NC_061108.1:109084678-109092178 GCF_015104395.2 Macrobrachium nipponense
AGTTTAGTCTATTGGCACAATAACAGGTTAGAAAGTGAAGAGAAATGTTAAATCCCGTTGTGTTATATAGATCATTAGGTGAGATGTCTATGGTCCAAGCTTTTTCAGTGTCCAGTCATTTTCTATAAAATTCAAGAAACCGTAGCATTGTCTGGAAAACGTGTGTTCAATTAAATTTCCATCAAGAAAAGACTAACAGATACTATAATTACATCAGGTCGAGCCAAGATATATTTTCGTGGTAACTGGGACGCATTGTTGTATCAAGAATAATGTAAGATTAAAAAAGTATTCGACTATTCCTTGACTGGAAACGGGGAAATTTATTTAGGCCAAAGGCCAAGCACTGGGACCTATGAGGTCATTTAGCGCTGAAACGGAAACTGACAGTAAAAGGTTTGAAAGGTGTAACAGGATGAAAACCTCGCAGTTGCACTAAGAATCAATTGTTAGGAGACAGTGGAAAGGAAGATGGAAGAAAAATAATATGAAAGAAAGTACAGTAAAAGGAACTAAATGGGTTACATCTAGGGGCCGAGGGCATGCTCCAGATAACCTTGCGTGAGGTGCACTGACGGCATTAACCTCACACACACACCAACCCCACCTCCCCCCGTGGACTGTTCTGTTAAACAGCACCGAATAACCAAACGGTTCTAGTTCCAGGTCATGAGACCATACTTTAATTACTTAACTCTTTTACAAGACTTCCGTGGATACTTCTTTTATATTAGCTTTTAGTATCATGAAACATTTACTTATTATTTATTTATTATATATTTATTTATCTATATACATCTCTATTCAATCATTTTCTTTGATATCTAGTACATTGTAGCTTGGATCTGGTAATTATTGCAAATCGACTATTTTATGTTTATGTTTCCTGTTGTTTTAAATTTGAGTATTGGGCACGCTGCCAGCAATTTACATAACCGGTATACGTTTAGTAAATATATTATATTGAAAAAAATACCTGCATCACATATGTTCTACTTGAGTTTAAATAAGCCAATGATTAGATTGCTTTCAATTAATGTTATGATTCTGACAGCCTACGTATTTCAACAAGATGCAAAGTTTGGAGATCTATAGATCGGTTAACTAGGCACAGAAGAAACTAATAGGTAGCAAATTTGTTTTTGTTAAAAAAATTCAAAAGTGTACAGACATCAGGAGAGGATAGATATAAAGCGCGACCTCTCTCTCTCTCTCTCTCTCTCTCTCTCTCTCTCTCTCTCTCTCTCATCTTCGCTTCTCTTTATCGCTAATTGGCAATTAAGAGGGCAAAGACCTTTTGTACGGAAAATCGTATGCTTCATGGAACGCTTGTGCACTTAGTACACCGAATAGGATGAAAGAATGTCCGTGAAAATTGTGTAAGATTGTTATTTTCCTCATTACCCGAAACTTCTCATAACAATAATGAACTAGAAAGTAAACGGGAGCATTGTGATGAAGTTCATCTTACATACTTCGGCTTTACATCGACGGATTACGTAAAAGAGATACCCAATTAGCCTCTCTTTCATACTTATTTTTCATTTCAGTTAAGCATCGTATTGTAAATGGCATACGTAATTAGGTGTTCCTTATGAAAATCTTAAGATTGCCCTAACTCTTCCTTACTAATGATGTGTATGGTTAATGAGTTATTCTAATTATTCCACTAGAATTACCTATTATTAAGATTGGGTTTTATAAAGGAGTCTGCTGCTCTCACTGACCAATTAAGAGCATATTTTTTACTAAATACATAAAATGGAATGAATACACAATGACCCTTTCTAGCTCAAGCCAAAAGGTGAACATTTTTACCACACGAAGATGAATTTTGAAGGAATTCTTTCAAACGAATGTGCATATAGTTAGCAACTTAAAAATGTACTGCAATATATTTTTATCTTAAAGTGCTTCTTTTCGTGACTACAGTACAGGAAAAGACTGCCACCTTTATTATTACCATTTAGCCAAGAAAGAACGCTTAAACTTTATTACCTGATTACTCCTGTAAACAATGAATCCAGGCAGGGAATATGTGGACAATTCTGAACTTTCAAGGAGGGATTCGAACCTGCGTGAGTTCGAATTCCTTCGAAAAATATTAGTATCCTTTTTATATTTCCCGCTGGAATTAGAGGGGTTTCATGATCATCAGTTAAACAAATACGTATGGAAATAATAATAATAATAATAATAATAATAATAATAATAATAATAATCGAAGCTCCTCTGTTGCTAGAGGTTCCATTTACGTCGTTGTCGTTTAATCCTTCATTTCTTTCCATCATAGCTGGACCCTACCCCAACAGGAATAGGTACTCATTTACAGCTGAGTAGACTGGAGAAATTATGGTAAAGATCCTTTCCCAAGGAATCAACGCCGAGGAGAGCGGTCACCCATCCAACGACTGAACAGCCCCAATGTTGCTTAACCTGTCCATTGACGACCTAACCCACTCTGCCACGGCGCCACAGTAACAAGGGCAAAGTAACAAGGACTGAGGGGATAGAGCTACCAAATGGGAGCAACATCAAACACATAGATGAGACGGGATACAAATACCTGGGAATAATGGAAGGAGGGGATATAAAACACCAAGAGATGAAGGACACGATCAAGAAAGAATATATGCAGGGACTCAAGGCGATACTCAAGTCAAAACTCAACGTGGCCCCGGAAAATTATGATAAAAACCATAAACAGAATGGGCAGTGCCTGTAACCAGATTTATAGCACCTGGAAAATAGTTGGGGGAAAATGGACGAAGCCAGAACTCCGCAGCTTAGATCAGAAAACCAGGAAACATATGACAATACACAAAGCACTACACCCAAGAGCAAATACGGACAGACTATACATTACACGAAAGGAAGGAGGGAGAGGACTACTAAGTATAGAGGAATGCGTCAACATCGAAAACAGAGCACTGGGGCAATATCTGAAAACCAGTGAAGACGAGTGGCTCAAGAGTGCATGGGAAGGACTGATAAAAGTAGACGAAGACCCAGAAATATAGAGACAGGAGAATGACAAACAGAACAGAGGACTGGCACAGCAAACCAATGCACGGACAATACATGAGACAGACTAAAGAACTAGCCAGCGATGACACATGGCAATGGCTACAGAGGGGAGAGCTCAAGAAGGAAACTGAAGGAATGATAACAGCGGCACAAGATCAGGCCCTAAGAACCAGATATGTTCAAAGAACGATAAATGGAAATAACATTTCTCCCATATGTAGGAAGTGCAATACGAAAAACGAAACCATAAACCACATAGCAAGTGAATGTCCGGCACTTGCATAGAACCAGTACAAAAAGTCAAAAGGAGGTGATTCAGTAGCAAAAAGCCCTCCACTGGAGCCTGTGCAAGAAACATCAGCTACCTTGCAGTAAAAGTGGTGCGATCACCAACCTGAAGGAGTGATAGAAAACGATCAGGCAAAGATCCTCTGGGACTATGGTATCAGAACAGATATGGTGATGCGTGGAAATAGACCAGACGTGACGTTGATTGACAAAATCAAGAAGAAAGTATCACTCATTGATGTCGCAATACCATGGGACCCCAGAGTTAAAGAGAAAGAGAGGGAAAAAATGAATAAGTATCAAGACCTGAAAATAGAAATTGTACCCATAATCATAAGAACACTAGCCACGATCCCAAGATCTGAAAAGGAATCTAGAAAAAACTGGAGGCTGAAGTAGCTCCAGGACTCATGCAGAAGAATGTGATCCTAGAAACGGCGCACATAGTAAGTAAAGTGATGGTCTCCTAAGGAGGCAGGATGCAACCCGGAACCCCACACTATAAATACCACCCAGTCGAATTGGAGGACTGTGATAGAGACAATAATAATAATAATAATAATAATAATAATAATAATAATAATAATAATAATAATAATAACATATAATTATTATTATTATTATTATTATTATTATTATTATTATTTATTATTATTATTCACCATCTGAAGAGTTCCATTATGATAGCTGGATTGCAACGAACTAAGTTATCTGTAAAGATAAACATTCAAGGGTTTTAATGCCATTGGTATAATGATTTGTGAAATAACTAAAGTAGATAATATATATATTATATATATATATATATATATATAATATATATTATATATATATATATATATATATATACATTATATTTACAATAAAAATTTACTATATTTATTCTGTAGAATGTGATTTGTAGCATGCTGAATAAAATCAGTAGAATATTGTACGAGTCATATTGCTAACACCGAACTTGTAAGTGTACACGAAATAACGTCAGTCGTATTTTCTCGCATACAGGAAATTCAGAGACTCTATTTTATTCTCACATCTTCATTCCCCCTTTAAAAGTTCCCCCTTGCCCCAAGAGTATCCTTTAAAATCATAAGAACGATTCACTTTACCTTTTACCGAGAGAAAGAAAAAAGTACGATGATTAATGATTCCGGCGTTTAAGCGGAGGTCTCTGTGAGCCTAAATCTTGGGGAAGATATATTGAGTTATCGCTCAAAGGAAAAAAAGAAAAAAAAAAAAAAAAACTCAACGTCAGGATTAAGTTTGAAATATCGCCAAAATTTTCTTACATTTTTTTTCTTGCCCTTGGACAAGCCGTGAGCTTCTTATGATTGGCTGATTGATTTATGAAACTTCCCTTATAAAGCCCAGCACTGGGCCAATTTCTTTCGGCCATTCAGAGCTTAAGGCAGTGAAAAGAGGGAGTGAGCTGGAGTGCTTAGAAAGTATGACACGAGATTAAAAAGAGAACAAAATTAAAGGAGATGCAGTACAATGAAATAAAGGTGGAAGTTGAAGAAAACTTCACATTTGCAATCATAGCTAAATAGGTGAGACAGCGACATGGGAAAACGGATACTGTAAAGAGCTTAAAGTAAATGGATACCCTAATGCATGAAACGGATACTGTAAAGGACTTAAAGTAATTGGATAAAAAATGGGTGCTCCTAGGGGTCGAAGGGAGACTCCAAACACCTACTGACGGCATTACCGGCCCCTGCCATTTCGAGCGTTGCTCCAAATGTATTAAGATAATAAGGAGGTTATTAACATTTTCTATATTAGATTTATCGAAACTGACTTTGAGAAGGAGAAAAAGCTTTTCTTCTACTAACGTGGAGTAAATGCCTGTGCACTTATCGATGCATCCCTTTAAAGAAAGTCTTTCTGTCGTTTAATGATCAAGTACATCAACACACAGTCCGCACTTGAGTCTGCATATGTGTATGTATGTACATGTATAGGCATACATACATGTATACGCATTCGTGTGCGGGCGTTAGTGTGTGCACCAGCCTTTATTTATTTACTACCATCCGTCAAACAATCAAAAGAACATTTATATTGAGTAAGTTTCTCTGAACAATAAGGTTACATGAGAGAGAGAGAGAGAGAGAGAGAGAGAGAGAGAATGATGATGATGATAATGACAATAATTCTGATCTGTCCTTATTAGGGCGTGTTTGCAGGTTTGAAATTTAATATCTCTTTCCATTATGAGTAAGTTTTCGAATCCTGACAAGACAATGCATCGGTGACTTTTTCTAAAAATCCTTCCCCCATCTTTTCCAGTATCGGCGGTGGAGGGCAAAACAGCTTCACTTCCGTGTGACTTCCACCATCCGCCAGATGACTCTGTCTTCCTCATTCTCTGGTTCAACGACAATCTTACCACCCCCATCTACAGGTTGGTAATATCTAGTTTTTTGACTGATTTTTTAAAATTTTTTTTTTTTACAATATTTCATTACACAATATCATTTTTTCTTTCAGTTAATTCTCTACCATGAAGGATATTATCATAGTGGAAAATACTAATTACATTACATCCTTTTCACTGCTTTTCTCTACGAATATTTTGTAGCCCTATGTCTGACTGCCTGTGAACTTCAGGTATAATGTTCAGTCACTGCTTTCTTATTTTTTTTTCAATATAACTTGTAATTATGGAAATACATGTTAAATACGGATAAAGTAATCACGAAATTCTACAATGCTTAAGTGCCCGGAAGACTAGCCACCAATAAGGGAAAGTCATTAGCAAATAAGCTTATCACAGACCTAAAAGCTGGTGGCAGTGCCGTCAATGGATCATAATACGACCTTAAAATCACCATAGTAACTGAGGTAATAATGATCAAACATGAAATGTAGATGAAAGCAAACGTTAGAGACTGCCTTTGAAATTCCTTATGCCCTGAATTCGTGTGTGAAAAGGATATTTTCAAAACCGGCAAGAATTCGCTCAAGTTAAATCTTAGATGAGTGAAGTTAAGGCAGAGGGTTTAAAACGAGCATTGTGGCAGATCAATGAACTATAAGCCGCTCTCTCTCTCTCTCTCTCTCTCTCTCTCTCTCTCTCTCTCTCTCTGTCTCTCTCTCTCTATGGTCCTCGACCTTGTCTCCATCCCAGGCAGTTTTTAAGTTTTTGAGAACCCCGACGTTGTTTCCTACCAGAGCCATTGAAGTGGAAAAAGTTTTCTTGTCTGTCTGACTGTTTCTGATGTCTGCGCCCAAAGCAGTTGAAGCGGAAAAACCTCCATTGAGAAACTCTTTTTTTTTAAAACCTGACGTCACGCAGTTTTTTCTCTCTCCCTCTCTCTTATTCTTTTGTGACCTAAAATATTTTTCTGGTTCTAATGAAATTTCCAGCCACTTCGTATTCATCGCTTTAATGACAACCTCATTAAGCATTTTTAAATAATTGCTAGGCAACATTCCGTACTGGAATGTTTGTTAGTTTCCCATCAGTTAAATTACTGTACCATTGAATAGCTCAAGAGTCTTACAAAATAATTTACTAATGTAAATGATTGAAGGTCGAGGTTTCATAAATCCACACCTCTGCAAACAGAGCAATTAACCGCAGAGAAGGTCAAAAGGACTCTTCTCCACAAAGGTCACATGTCAAAAGACCGGTCTCTGCCCCCTGCAGTTAAATAATAGGGGCCAATGTAACTTGTTTTTTGACCTTTGACTTCTCAGGCCTGAACTTACTTTTAATCTTAACCTCACTCTAGTCATCAGTATTATTAGAGGGTTATGATTGTCAAATATGAAATGTCTATTTTATATGAGTAAAAAAATTCCGGCCGAACTGCTAGATTCGGATTTCTAAGTAAATTACGCAAGCCGGATATATAGTCTCTATCATTTTTAGTTTAATTATAATGGAAAAGGTAATCGTGCTTGACATTTGACCTAAGATCTTACCTGTCTCGTGGGTTCAAATGCTAGTTTGACATTTGACCTCTTTAAGATGATAGTAAGTTTTACCTTCATCCCATCCTGCACAACAACAATTGTATTATATATATATATACCAACGTTAAGTTTCTCTCCGCACAGTAAGACATTTATGGCCAAATTCAAGTTCCTATTCGATCCTTCACCCCTGAAAGGTGAAAAGTTTCCGTGGCTCCTAATATTTATTCGGTTCTTATCGGTCACGAAGCCCATGTTTGA
>NC_061108.1:109094678-109097178 GCF_015104395.2 Macrobrachium nipponense
ACAAGGATCAACGTATATGTTTTACAGTTTATATATTAAATCCATTCTTTTAAATCGAAATCGATTATACACCCACAGTGATATCTAAAACCACAGAGAAACGCAGATATTAGCTCGTTTTACTGCCTAACCTCATTTTCCATTAAAATTTGAATAATTTTTCACTCACTTGTGTTCGGCAAGAATTTAATTTTTGTAAGTTCTGATCATTTGTCACTTTAGAGCCGGACATGGAACATAAAACATATAAGATTACATTCAAACCTTGTGTGCCTGTGAGTGTATAAATAAACATGCAGATATATTGGTGAATAAAAACACTATCCCCCATGCGACCTGAAAATCAAGAATTCTTGCAGCATTCTGTATTCACAAGTAATAAGAGCCATTTAGTCTTTTATTGGGGTCCAGGTGGCAGTGTTCGGAATTTTTTGTGCGCTGACAATTATTATCAGACCTTGATTCCAATAAACTTTATTTAACTGGTTTGGCATTTGATCCCGGGTGCCACTAATTCAACAGAGTTGCCGAGTAGACAATTATGCTTTAGCAAAGACATGAATCTAAATCCAGTTTTAATATGACATTACTTTTGCAAGTTCTTTAAAGATATATTTTAAAATAGAGGGCCGATATCATACGGCTAAGCAAATCAAATAAAAATTCATTATATTATTTAGGTCGGCAGAAGTTGAAAAGTATCAGTAACCTTTGTCCTTAAACAAAAGAAATTATTCAAATCGAGTTTTAATTTGATGTTTTTTTATGAGTCGTCTTTGATTATCTTTTTTTTAATATAATACGAAAGTCATACGCCTTATAAAGTCAAATAAAACATCATTGATGACTATTCCTTGCAACGTAGAAAAATCAGTGAAAAGCGTTTGTAGTCAACAATGCTCACACACGGAAGACACAAATAATTCCAACGTTTCCTACTTTTTGTACTGATGATTTACACTATGTTTGGTAGTGCGTGTCAAACGACTTAACACCGAGCATGAGAGGTCGCGTGAAAATTCGGAAGAACGGGTCGAGAGACAGACAACTTTCTTGCTAGTTTTTATACTGATTTTTTTTTTTAACCCGGTGATGAATATTTAAAATATAAACGTGACGTGATTTTTTCTGAGTACGTGATGTTATGTATTGTATGTATGTATGTATGTATATAGTATAGGTATATAAACTTTTTATCCTATATAGATATATCATATATATATATATATATCTAAAATATATATATATATATATATATATATATACACATACATTCGTGTATACACACACATACACACATATGAAAAAATACGCGGTAGTCCAAACATTTCCTTATTAATAACATACTGCTCTCTTGAGAACGCTAACATTAATATAAAATATTCATACGAATACATCCTACCATTAACAGTCCATACTTTTGTTCTTGGTGAAAAATATCGAATACATTTAAAACTTAAATTTATCTTCAGTCCTTGAAGTGTGCGTTAATTTACTCAGCCATTATGACTCTCTCTCTCTCTCTCTCTCTCTCTCTCTCTCTCTCAGAAATACCTCGACTCACATACACTCGCTTTCTTTGTCTGTGATCACTATTTTACGACCCTTCTACTTATTCTCCGTGAAAGAAATAAGAACATGGCATAGAAGTTTTACCGTTATTGACCTTTAGATACCAATATCAAGTGCACTTATTGAGTACATAACAGTATCAACATTCTCATTTATCACGATCTACTTGATTCTTATTTTTGAAGGGAGTGTATCCATGATAATAAGTAAAGTATATCTAGGTTTTACCGGACCTCTGAGCTGATTAACAACTCTCCCAGGGCTGGCGTAAAGAATTAGAGATTTCTACGTGGCTAGGAACCATTTGGTTACTTAGCAACGGGACCTGCAGCTTATTGTGGGATCCGAACCACACCGAGAAATGAATTCCTATCCCCTTAAATAAATTCCTCTGGTTCAGCATTGGCAGAGCGGGGAATCGAACCCGAACCCTTAATAATAATAATAATAATAATAATAATAATAATAATAATAATAATAATAATAATAATAATAATAATGGGGACATTAGGATGGAGTTTGGAATAGAAAAATGTGACCTAGTCAACATACCAAAGGGCAAAGTAATAAGGAATGAAGGGATAAAGCTACCAGATGGGAACAACATCAAACACATTGACGAGACAGGATACAAATACCTGGGAATAATGGAAGGAGGGGATATAAAACACCAAGAGATGAAGGACACGATCAGGAAAGAATATATGCAGAGACTCAAGGCGATACTAAAGACAAAACTCAACGCCGGAAATATGATAACAGCCATAAACACATGGGCAGTGCCAGTAAACAGATACAGCACAGGAATAGTCGAATGGACGAAGGCAGAACTTCCCAGCATAGACCAGAAAACGAGGAAACATATGACAATACACAAAGCACTACACCCATGAGCAAATACGGACAGACTATACATAACACCAAAGAA
>NC_061108.1:109102178-109104678 GCF_015104395.2 Macrobrachium nipponense
GATGGTCAGGATCTGAGCATATATGCATACACGAATGCAATATACATTTCATAAACTGTTGAATATTTCATATTCCGGTGAATCTATTGTGCGCATTCATAAATTCACTTTTATACAAAATACTTTTCCTGCTCCCTTGTTACAAAGACGAGTGACGGAAAAATCTACAAAATGAATTTTACACTTTCTGAGCATTTGATCCCGCGCAGTTCTTTTTATCGAAGACATAAGCCAAAATATGGATAAAAAAAAGAGGTAAAAAATAAGAATTATGAAAGAGCGGAAAAATTGAAAAACCTGAACATTTCTCCTTTTTAGAAAGTAATTTATTGGAGATATGAAAGCGTTCTTCATTCCTGCAATGCGGAATTTTCCGAGTATTAAAACCTCACAGCTGGGTTTCTGGTTAACTTCCCAGTTCTCTCTCTCTCTCTCTCTCTCTCTCTCTCTCTCTCTCTCTCTCTCTCTCTCTCGTATGGAGAATCTTAATAGGGATCTTAATATTGTATTTCTCTGAATTTGTTCACGTATGACATTACTATTGTTAAAGCAATAGCAAAGGCAAGAACCACGATAGAATCAACAACGACAATAATAATAATAATAATAATAATAATAATAATAATAATAATAATAATAATAATAATAATAATAATCAACAAGGCAGCAACTATTTTCGATTTCTCGCAGACGGTCACTTATACTTAGGCATATAAGAATTCTATATTACAGCTGGTAAAAGAAAAAAAAAAGGAAAGATATAAACGCGGTACAATTTCGAAAACTGATCAGAAGTTACAATTATATTTTTTTTATACAAAGTCTTTCTTGCATGGAACCCTAACCCAATGCATCGCTTCAGAGAATCCTGAACTTGAATTTGTGATCATTATTAACACTAAGCTATAAAGGCATTATTAACACTAAGCTTACAAGTGGCAGGAAGTAATAATTTTAAGCACCGTAATATTACCCATTTCCTTTTTTTTTATTCATCAGTCATTATACATATAATAATTGCATTCCTTCGTATCTTTTATTTATTCATAAGATACTGCAAGAGCTTCCTTGAGAACTCATGCGTGAATAAGTTACCTTTTTCGGTTCCTTCTATATGAATTTTGGCCATTAATAAATAAAAATAATAATAATAATAATAATAATAATAATAATAATAATAATAATAATAATAATAATAACAACAATAATAATAATAAAATAATATAATCTAATAATAATAATAATATAATAATAATAATAATAATAATAGTGATAATAACAATAAAAATAATAATAATAATAATAATAATAAAATAATAATAATAAATAAATAAATAAATAAATAAATAAATAAATAAATAAATAAAATGAAGAAAACTCTATGTATAGTCTGCTGCCAATATAACTGGACGAGTCGTGTAATGATAATGGTAGTATAATTAATTCTTCTACATCGCAAGAGTTACAACATTCAATACAAAGATCTCGTTCCATTTCTCGGAGGTCAAAAACTATAACGTTTTTCTTTCTCTTTACAGTACCACCAAAGACCGTTTTTGTGGTCTCCAAAGAAGGACCAGTGACAAGTGTTGTTGGCCCTTACCGTGAGGGTGATACCGCTTCTCTCACTTGTATTTCTAAAGGAGGTAAGTTTTCTTTCTTTCTGCAGGAATTGTTTTCATTTATTTTTGCTTCTATTTAAATTTAATTTCGAAAGGAGCCGAGTATACATGCGAGAAAAATGTTTTGCAATTCTAGTAGATTTTTTTTTTTTTTTTTTTTTTTTTTTACTAAAGTTGGATGAATTTTTCAGCGGGAACTGTTCTTCGTCGTCACCCTACTTTTAAATTTATGAAATTTTCTAACCTTATTTCTTCTGTATTGAAGTCAGCTTAGCATTCCTTGAAATACATTTTTGTTAAACAGGATAACAGTTTACCTGATAAGGGCTTCGAGTATATATTAGGTAATGTATACAATGTTGCTTTGATTACCTGTTACTTGTATGTAGTACCATAAGCGCGTGACACATACCTAGGAACGTCATATAAAAAAAACTACAATAGACCAAAGATGCTCTGAAGTGGAGGCTATTAGTCACAGATAGGCAAAGAAACCCAATAAAGCGTCTGAGAAACCGGTGAAATTTTTATATCACTGACATGCAATACGCTTTTGTGTAAAGCAACTTGGCTAGCATAGCTTGGCTCCTTCCTGCAGTATACTGAGTAGCGCCAAAAATTCTCAGGCAAAAAGTTCCTTCAAGAAAACTAAAGCGTGAAAATGATAACCTTTAGGATGCATCGCCAGCATATTTTAGTGATCAATATAAACATTAGAGGATAATGAGTCTGTCTTTATAATAGCATACATTGAAACCAATTAGGTAATTTCCTTAATTATATAAAGAGCCTATTTCTGAGATTTATGATTATCATTGCAGATAAAATTGCTCGCACAAATTACATAAGACGATAAAAGTTTATATTAGTAATTTACA
>NC_061108.1:109109678-109112178 GCF_015104395.2 Macrobrachium nipponense
ATAAAAATCAAACTCGCTAATTCTGCCATTCTTTTTAACAGTATTTGCCTAAAAGAGGGTCTTCTACCAAATATTATTTATTATTATTATATTATTATTATTATTATTATTATTATTATTATATATTTTTCTATTATATTATTATTATTTTTAATTAATTTGTTTCTCTGTATTCGCTCCTAGCCCTTTCACTGTTATTCTGTGTTTCTGTTTTTACTCTGTTTTTATTCTTAATTTATTAAAAGGTTTTTAATTTTGGTGTTGGTAAACATTGTGTGTATCTTACTTATACGCAATTGATGTGTAATCGTTTCAGCCTGGAAAATGTATCAAGCTGATACGAAACGTCGGCGCTAATAAATGGATGGAATGACAGAACGCGTCTCCCTACTCCAATATGTCTATCCCTGAGTAATTGCTCCTGTCTCCATACTTGTATGTATATATATATTTATATATATAGATATATATATATATATATATATATATAAATATTAATATGTATATATATTTATATATATATATATATTTATCTATATATATAATATATATATTATATATATGTATATATAGTATATATATATATATATATATATATATATATATATATATATATATATATATATACGCAAAAATGTAATTTTTCTTTAATGAAATCTATACCAGTCGAAGGAATAGACCCCGATAACCATATCAGAAGTGGCATTATCCATGCCATAAAATAAAGCATATATTATATTATACATATAAATAATAATCCTTTACTTCTCTTCCAACGCCCAGGTTGGCCTCGGCCCCGAGTGCTGTGGTACCAAGATGGCCGCCTCATCGACGATCAGATGGACGAAGATCCGGAGGAGGCGGCCAATATCGTGGAGGAAGCGAGCGCGCATTCCAAGCCCTTAGCGATCTCCAATACATTTCTCCAGGGACCTCCTCCCACCAGGAGACCGATGCGAGTTTCCAGGAACATTGACCTCCAGCCCCCCAAAAATAGGATCCTGAAGGGGACCAAAAAACACCCGAATACGGCCAACTTCTCGGTGCAGAATACCCTCACTCTGGGACCGTTCACGCGAGCCGATCTAAAAAAGTTGGTCACTTGCGAATCCACCAATACCAATTTGACGTCGGCCGAGAGCGCCCCGGTGATGATTGACATGAACTGTGAGTATTCCGCTTTTGGCATTTTATTCCTTTGACTTGTTTGTGGGTGTGTATGTGGAATTTATTAGGTATACCACTTATAGTATGTGGGAATCCCAAAACACAACTGATCTGTTAAGGGAAAACTACTGGTCCTGTTGGAAGACACCAAACTATAATATGGTGAATTAAACACGCACTCACATATATATTCACCTTATATTATATATATATATATATAATATATATATATATATATATATATATAGATATATATCTATATAAATGCGTATGTATATCACTTACATACATATACACACTATAGTGTGTGTATATATATATATATATATATATATATATATATATATATATATATATATATATATATATATAATATCAAATGTCACTGTAATCCCAATTCCAATATAATATTTGCTATTTTTTTTCATTCCATAGAATTGACTTAATTATGCTCATATCATCTGACCATTCCCCCAACTAACGAAACTTCGAAAAATCTAATGAATTATCACTACCAACGACTTTTGTATAGACATAAACAATTGGATACATTTTTTAACTTTAGGCCAAATTAATTATATTTTCTTACACGAATGCTTCCCATGAAAAATAATCATGAAATGTTGAAACGATAAATCATATTAAAACAATGGCTGGCCTAGAGACAGAGCTCCGAAAAAAAAGATACTATTCAAAATCCCAATGTTCTATGTTGGTAAGTCCTCTTGTCTGTTCATTCTTGCAAACTCATGTGAGTCAAAACGAGAGATTCCAGATAATTCCTTTGATCGGTTTTCTTTTTACGAAACAATACATCATTTATATTCTCATCCCAAGCAACACCGCAAAGATCCTCAATAAAAAATTCCAGTTGTTGAATACGAACCTCAAATTTCAATCGCTGATAGTTAACGAGATTTTCGTATCACAAAGGCATACTTTTTTTTACAAATTTTTGTGATTCAGTGCTAAAATGACTTTCTTATCTCTTCATAGACTCGATTTATTTTATTTTATATTTTCATTTGTGAACAGAATCAATACATCTTTGAATAAGTGTGTCCTCGGCATTCATCACGATCAAAGTTCTTTCAAAAAGAAACAGTTCAAACCAAAGTGAACCAATACAGTCGCGAGAATAGAAGCAAGGTTAGGATTAATCCTCTGTGACTATAGAAATCTGACGTCTTTCTGCTCATTGCGTCCAAACATTTGAGTTGACTTTTAATTTTGGATAAACCTCTCTTCTATTTCATTTCATATCAAAGGGGAATTTTTTTCCTGTGCTTGAATCTAAAGGATCTGTTCCAGTTAATCGTTTTATGTACATTGG
>NC_061108.1:109119678-109124678 GCF_015104395.2 Macrobrachium nipponense
ATATATATATATATATATATATAATATATAATATGTGTGCGTGGAATTGAAGTCAATGGCATTATTTGCAGAGTACCTTTTCAATCAGGCTTTGAATCAGCAAAATAATGCCATTAACTTCAACTATATCTATATATATATATATATTATATATATATATATATATATATATATATATATAATATATATGTATATATATATACACACACACACACACACACACACACATATATATATAGATATAAATATATATAATAATATTTATAACAATATAAATTAATATATTATTATAATATAAAGTGGCGTGTTGGAATTGGAAGTCAATGGCATTAATTTGCAGAAGTACCTTTTCAATTCAGGCTTTTGAATCACAAATAAATGCCATTAACTTCAATATAATTATATATATATATATATATATAGATTAATATATATATATATTATATATTATATATATATATTTATATATATATATATATATACACACAACACACACCCCACACCACAAACACCACATGGACATAGGAATATATATTATATAATATTATATATTATAAAGTTGACGGTTACCTCAGAATGGAATTGTATCTGGTAAGGCTTAGTAAAGTTAACTTTATTATATTCTTTTATTCTTTTCCTTCTCCTTTTTCTTATTTCATAATAATAGTATACTGTACTTGAGGACTAAGTTACACGGAGAATCACCTCGCTTTTCCTCACTCTTCTTCTTCTTCTTCTTCTTCTTCAGACGCTCCCGTATGTGCACCAGGTCAGGTCATAACTTATGGTGTAGCGAGGAACGAAGATGCCGAAGTGACCTGTCGTGTTGCAGCAAACCCTCCGGCGGAAGATTTTAAATGGACCTTCAACAATACAGCGGATACCATAGACGTTCCTCCTGGGAGGTAATTTGAAAATTTTAGTTCTTGATGTTTCCTAAAGTTGACTTAAAATTCTCTCTCTCTCTCTCTCTCTCTCTCTCTCTCTCTCTCTCTCTCTCTCTCTCTCTCATGGATGTATTCGGTTTCAAGTAGGAAAAATCTTGGACTTATCTTTAGGGCTTTACTCATATGATATCCTTCAAATGCGTTTAATGTTAATTGTAGTGTTTTCGATGTTTATACAACAAGAGAATTCATCCATGTTATCTTGTTCTTACTGATATATATCGATTTTCTCAATTTTGACATATGTATACAACTATGTTCAAATATTCATCTTTTCTCAACATTCACTAGTGTAATATTTACCTTATTACATATGTATGCATGTAAAAAAGCATGCGCAAATTCCAAGTGCTTTTATGAATAAGTGGCCACAAAAACATTAGGACCAAACCTTCCATTATCTTCATTAGACTAATTCTCAATTATTTTCCTTATTATCTTTACTACTCATGAAATACTTTATATTTTCATCTACTTCCACTCTTCCACAAGCAATCGAAATTCTGTCCTGGAAGCTTTGGAACTTATAATTACCTCAACACATATTAGGTATCACTTTTTCTTTGATATTCTTCATTCACAGTTTCCTTGCCAGCCGCCGGAAAATCATTCTTATGAAGCGCTTTAGTGACGTAAGGCGTTATTCTAGACATTTCCATTCTAAGTAAAACAGACTCTTATGGTTTATTCAGTAAATTACAGCTATGCGTATCACAGTTATTCTTATTTACATTTTCGAGATTCTATTAAACCTGAGCGCACTCAGCACTAAACTTAGAATCGAACTGAATTGAAATGACTGTAGAATTTAGGCCAAAGGCCAAACACTTGTACCTATGAGGTCATTCAGCGCTGAACCGGAAATTAACAGTGACAGGGGGAAAACCTCACAGGTGCAATGTGAATCAAGTGTCAGGAGAGGGTGGAAAGTAAGATGAAGAAAAAGAATATGAAAGGAATTACAGTAAAAGGGATGGATGGGTTTGCATTTTGGGGCCGAAGGCACGCTGCAAAACCTCAAGTAATGCCTACAGTGAACCGCATGAGGTCCACTGACGGCGCTATCCCCTTACGGGGTAGACTTAGAATCAATCAAATTCTATTCCTCAACATTCCTGCTTTGAACAAGCACTTTTAAAACTCCTTCTTTCAAGGCATGTGTCTCCAGCAATCAAGCTCTTTCAGAACATCTTCACGAAACTGTCAATTCTCATTCACCCCACATACTCTAGGGTTAGCAACTATGTCATACATTTCCAAATTCTCTGCCTTCAAATTCAAATCTCCTTGGGCAATTACCCTTCCTCCACCACTCTTTCTTTTTCTCTCTCTCTTTTAAACGTTTCGGGTTGGTACAAGCTTTTCTTAGAATATTTTCTTCGATTCCTCTTTGACTAGTTTATTTTGCCCCTTTTTATACATCTGTGTATGGTAGGAAATATATAATGCATACGCACGTACATACATGCATACACACAAGACAATTATATATATATATATATATAATATATATATATATATATATATATATATTATATATATATATATATATATATATATATATATATATATATATATATTTCCTACCATACACAGATGTATAAAAAAGGGGCAACATAAACTAGTCAAAGAAGAATCGAAGAAAATATTCTAAGGAAATCGTGTACCAACCCGAAACGCTTAAAAGAGAGAGAGAGAAAAAAAAAAGAGTGGGTGAGAAGGGTAATTGCCCAATGAATTTGAATTTGAAGGCAGGGAATTTGGAAATATTCATATCATATATATATATATATATATATATATATATATATATATATTATATATATATATATATATATATCTGTGATGATGATCATAACGAAGAAGACAGAGAACAGGAAGAAAACGTTATACTAAACGTTTATGGTTATAGAATAATAAAAGGATAAAGGTGGAAAAGGATTTTGTAGGAAACTGTAAGTCAATGCTCAGCTGAGTGTCCAGAACGAAATGGGGTGATTATGTTCAACGACTAAAATTCATAGGTAAAATGCCAAGGAACGGAGAACGGCCCATGGAAATGTGTTAGAGAAAAGTACCTTGAATTTCGGGATTACATTGTGTCTGAGGAATGGTAAGTTGTTTACTTGTCAAGAACCTGGTGAGGAATAGCTTGTTTGATTACAGTTCAAAGCGTCTCAGTGGCGTGATCGGTATGGTCTTGGCCTGCTACCTCGGTGGCCGCGAGTTCGATTCTCGGGCATTTCACTGAGTGGTTAGAGGTGTGTATTTCTGGTGATAGAAGTTCACTCTCGACGTGGTTCGGAAGTCACGTAAAGCCGTTGGCCCCGTTGCTGAATAACCGCTGGTTCCATGTAACGTAAAAACACCATACAAACAGACAATTATGGTCCAGCACAGGATTCTAGTTGAAGTGAAATGGTTATTTATAGCTATATATATATATATATAATATATATATATATATATATATATCATATCATATCCTTTATTTTCTTTTTTAGATTCACCTCAACCCCGACGTACAGCATAATCACCTATACGCCTATGACAGAGTTGGACTACGGAACCCTTCTGTGCTGGGCGGAAAATGCCATTGGGCAACAAAACCTTCCTTGTGTCTTCCACATCGTGCCAGCCGGTAAGTAAGAGGCTTTGTGATGATCATGATCGTCAGTGTTGGATGATGCCCGGAGCTCTCCCTGTTATTCATAATTCAAAAGTATGTTGTTATTCTTAGTACTCAAGTCAGTATTCTTTGTAGCAGGTTTAAATGCAATCGCAAATTTCACATTCAGATCAATCTCCTCTGAAAGCCTCAAGGATCAGTGTTCTTAGTCTGTACTTCACAATAGTACCTCGACAGAGCATCGTCATTATAACTCTTCGTCAGTATAATGCAAATACACCTAGTGATCTCAGTATATTTCATTTCTCTTTTTGCGGCAGATTTCATCTTCATTTTTTCAATTTCATTTTCTAACGTCCTCCTACGAGCCCTGGGAATCCTTTCACCTCCAACAGACATCTTTCTTCTTCCCAAAACTTTCTTCCAAGAGACGGCATAATCTACTGTTTTTATCCATCTTGTCTAAAACCAGTTTTCCCCAGCCTTTGTCCCTCATCTGTGTCTTTTCCGCGGGAGATATTAACCAGTTTCTTCCTCTGGGTACCTTTTTACGACCTCTTAAGAATTTCATGAGGAGACCAGGGAAGGGTTTTTGTCTTTTTTCTTTTTCTACAGAGCCTCAGGATATAAACGAGAGTCTCAGCTCTTTGTAATTCGTTTTTCGTGGAATCAGTCAAGTGCCATGTTAGACAAAAAGATCATTTACACCACGACAGTATCACCGAAGTTTTTTTTTTATGGGAGAGAATCTCTTCCGTAGAATGGAATAAATATATATATATATTATATATATTATATATATATATATATATATATATATGTGTGTGTGTGTGTGTGTGTGTGTGTGTGTGTGTATGTATGAATGTCTGTAACCTTTCTACGTGTAGCGACTCAACTGAGAGATCAAACAGCATTACTGAACGGTATTTCTCTCTCTCTCTCTCTCTCTCTCTCTCTCTCTCTCTCTCTCTCTCATATATCTATTGAGACGTGAAGTTGGTACTGCGATCAATCTATTTCTGTCCCGTCAAAAGGCAGCAATTTATTCTCTCTCCCTTTCTCCAATTTCTCTTATAAATAAAAGGTACGGCGTTAGTGTTACGCATACCCTTCCTTCACTCTCATCAGACGAAAATTATTTATTTTTCTCACGAAAATCAGTAATTCTTCTCATCACATAATCTCCTTCTCTTAGCATTTCTAAAGACGTTTGATTGCCATCGACAAAAACTTAAACATTTATCACGAAAATCAGTCATTCTTCTCATCACATAATCTTCGCTTACCATTTCTAAAGACGTTTGATTGCCTTCGACAAAAACTTAAACATTGATCACGAAAATCAGTCATTCTTCTCATCACATAATCTCTTACCATTTCCGAAGACGTTTGATTGCCATCGACAAAAATGTAAACATTGATCA
>NC_061108.1:109134678-109137178 GCF_015104395.2 Macrobrachium nipponense
AGTGTAGTAACATACAGCTGAAATTTTTTTTCAGTCTCTGAGTTATTGGTGTAATTGTACCTTGTATCGTTCTTTATTACAGTGAATAGACTGTAGACGTATTGCAAATCATAGCCTGAACATTAAGTATTACACATAATATTTATCTCTGCATTTTTACGACGTAAAATTTAGACGAAATGAAAAAAAAAAAAGTTTATACCGCAATTTTTAATACCGTTCTCTGAAAAACGATGTTAAATGCCTAGCTACTATGAGATTCAGGGCCTCTGTAACACGGTTTTTTCGCAATAACTTTTTATCTATGCATTTCATAAATATAACGCTTATTCAGAATACGTATTATATCTACACATAAATTTTGACTGTATTCTGCATTACGTAGGTTGAATAAATTTGGTACTTATAATGTAAAAGTGACTTTTTTTTAAGACGGACCAACTTACTCAGAGAAAAAGTTTCGAACGCACTCGTTACTTAACTTATGACAGCATTTCTTCCCTCTTTCTCGATGGATGATTGGCTATACGTAACGAAGGCTAAACCTCTGGCAACAATGACATACAAATTTAAATACAAGCAAAGCAGTACACCTTTATGAACTCTGGAACCTCTCCATTGATAATTGTCATAATGAACAAACCAACAAAATATGTTAATAAATACAAAACACTTCGATTATTAGTCTAACTCCCAAAACAGGTTTCCTAAGAAATTACAGTCTACTTTATAGGTCACAATCAGATTGACAAGATGTAGGGAATAGTTGGTAATTTTCAAAAACATAGTAGACAAGCTTGATTTGATAACTGCTATATCCAATGTCAAGCAATTTTTATTTATTGGCTATCTACCTTTATACTGAAAAAAAATAGCCGGTACCGTATATTGGCTTTAAACCTTCACCAATAATTATCGTCAGAATGATGACTTCATGAGGCTCCACCCACTTTCGCCTCGTTATAATTCAGGATAACACTGAAGGCTACCATGGGCATTAGTGGATTAGAACATTTAACTTCTGGCTATAAAAACTAATTTCTCGAGTAGTTGTAAATGTGCTAAATGATCCTCAAGGATCCAGCAGTTTGGCCTAAACGTTTAATTCATGTATATTACTGCTCATACTGTCGCGGCACTACTGCTACAGTAGTATTACTACGCTAGCACTGATACCCCACCCACATCTATGTATCGTTCCGCCATTCATAAAGTCTTTGGGTTTCAGAGCCGATGGAGTTTCTGTCTGGTGGATGGGCGGGGCAATATTTCGTAAAACGATGTTTACCCTGCTTACGTAATGAATGTTTTTCGACTCTTGGCTTGTAATCATTGGCCATGGCGTCGGCTAGATCATTTTTACTCTATAAAAATTAAAACTATCGGGTTTAGGTTATTGATAATGCTGACAAAATTTGTGTGTAGTTGTAAAATATACATATGTCAACTTTCAGCTACATCCGATGCTTTGACAAGAGGCAAAGTCCAAAAAACCGTGTTACAGAGACCCTGAATCTCATAGTAGTGTATTATGCAATATGAATGCCATTCACGCAATTTTTAAATTGTTAGCGAGTTAGTACTATCTGTAAATTAGTTCCGAAAGTAAAACTCAATATCGTGGATAATTTTCACATTAAAAAGCATAACGCTAATCAAGGCTATAGCTCATATGAAGAAATCATATAAGTGATATATTCTCTGAAAGTATTGGTTCCCAATTAGCTAAATCTTATTATCTTAAATAAAGTTTATGAAGTTTATTCGAGAATAGTCTTCCCCTTACTAAAAACTAAAAATAAACGAAAATGAGTTCTCTTGGGTCAGATAATGCTAAACAAATGTTACTAATTAGAATCTATCAAGTTCTAGCATCACTGTTGCGGACACTTGACTTAAATATTTTGGGCAGCTTTCATAATAATAATAATAATAAAAAAAAAAAACAGACCGACGCTTACTTTGATTTTATTCATACTCAAATCTTGGGTACAGCAATATTTTTTCCTGTGTGTGTGTGTGTGTATCGTTGTTTTTTATGAAACATTTAGAGATCGAATGAACAGATTTTCATAAAACTTAGTGAAATAAACATTAGATCAATAAAGTAACCAATTTACATTATGCGCATTTAAACTTCATAAATAGTTATATATCCCAACAATGCTTTCAATGTTTTATCAAGGTTAATGGTGGAATTTTAATAAAAGAAATGTTTAGTGGTGTTTTCATAGTTTTGTCACAATTAACATTAATGTTTTAACTTCATTTGCCGTGTGGTTGATTACCAGAACCTGCTAAGCTTTAAGTGTATTTTTGACAGATTAAAACATGTATAAGAAATTATGAGCTACTATTTTTGCGCTCTGGCATCTTCGATGTTCATTACTAGGTTAAACCAAGCATAAAAAAATATATAAGGAAAATAATTAAATTAGATTACTGTTGAAACTCAGAAATGACACATAGGGAATTTGATGGAACGCTTAAGTGATTGCGT
>NC_061108.1:109142178-109147178 GCF_015104395.2 Macrobrachium nipponense
AGAGCTCGTCCATGAATTGCATATATAGTGAATGGGGGGGTGGGGGGTGGGGGGCTAGGGGGAGGGGGTGAAAGCCTCCATCGCTCTCGGGTTTTATAGGCTCTGGATTTGACAGGGTGTCCCCAAAGAATAAAAGACCTTTCTGGTGATTATCCGGAAAATATTGCGGTTTCCATCGGTGCTTTCGATAACGGGATGGTAACGGATGAAACCCATTGTGTTTTGGGTTTGTTTATGTTATATATATATATATATATATATATATATATATATATATATATATATATATATATATATATATATTATATATATGAATCAATTATCATCGAACCGTGGATCCATTTATATATCAATTCAAGCTACAAATGTCCTTTAATATCTAAATTCACTTTACCTCCCAAATGATATATTTTCATATATGTACCGAAGGGGAATTTTTTAATTGATAATAATTTCGTCCCCCCATGGGATCGAACCACCGTCCAAGTGGACGGGAATGAGACTTTTTGGCGTAACCCGTTTGGCGTCGCTGTTTCGGCTTGGCCGATTCAGCGTAGCCGATTTGGCATATAGAAATTTTCGGCGGAGAGACTGTTAGGCGTCAAATGACTACTTTGTCGCTGTAAACGACATTTAGCCATCAAATAGATACTTCGTCGTTATAGCGCAATTAGCTCTCATTTTAACAATTGTTTAACAATTGAACAATTTTTTTTTTTTTTTTTTTTTTTACATTTACTTTTTAGTAGCTTTAGAATTTTCAGTCGTCTAAGCCCTATTGTACGAAATGGAAGGAGATATTTTAACAAAACGAGGAAGAAGCAAAGTGATTCTTGATGTGTACCTTTTTATTTTTGATGCAACGAGCAAGAGTGATTCTGAATTAAATTCTGGCGATGTGAACAGAAAGATCGGTGTAAAGTAAGATTACATCTGAAGGATGGAAAAGTGATTCGCCAGTTGAATCAACATACCCATGAACCATCTGCTGCAAAAGTAGAAGTTGAAAAGTTGAAAACAAATTTTAAGAAAAGAAGCGCTGAAACGCTGGAGCCACCAACCGTTGTAGTAAATGAATGTTTAACTGGCGCCTCTCAAGCAGCTTTAGCCATAGGGCCTGACTTGCCTGCAATGCGAAAACTTATTACTAGGAAACGAAAATTATTAAACAAAATGCCAGCTAACCCAAGTTACCCAACTCATTTGGAGCAATTAGTTATACCCAAGTCCTATACACTGTATGTTCCCCAACTGGGTATGGAAGAAAAATTCCTATTGGGAGACACAGGAGAAGGCAGTAATAGAATTTGAATATTTGGAAGAATAAGCTGGCTTCAGCATTTAGTCTTTTCAGAAATTTGGTTTGCAGACGGAACTTTCACCATTGCGCCAAGTCTTTTTCATCAAGTATATGTTATATCGGCTAAGAAGCATGATGGAGTTATTCCTATAGTTTATGCTCTTCTTCCTAACAAGCAAAGATTAACTTATTCTCGTTTATATATTTGAGTTACTTAAAACCATCGAACCAAATTTGAGAGCAGTTTCTATAATTTGTGATTTTGAGCAAGCTGCCATTCATGCCTTTCAAGATGCATTTCCCACCGCTCGAATTAAGGGATGTTTTTTCCATCTAGCCCAAAACATGCACAGACATCTTGTTTCATTGGGTTTATCGAATCGCTATAAAACCGACTCGGACTTTGCGTTATGGGCTAAAATGATTATAGCGCTCGCCTTTGTGCCATTAGAAAAGATGGACGAATACATGGATACACTAGCAGCGGGTCTTCCAGACGAACTAATACCCTGGTTCCATTGGTTCGAAGACACTTATATTGGACGACAGAATAGGCTTTGAAATGCAAGAATGAACCCTATGTTTGCTCCCGAGATCTGGAACCTTTATGAACGCACTGTAAATGATGAAAAAAAAAAAAAAAAAGATCGCACTAACAATCACGCTGAAGCTGCCAATCGACGTCTACAGTTCGAACTAGGAATGCATCATCTGAGGAAAGTTCAGAAAGGACGTGATGCATTTCTAGAAAAATTAATTGCTGGATATCCACCTCCCAAAAAGCTAAAGAAATATAGAAATGCTGATGAAAGAATAAAAAAAAAATAGTAATGGAAGTTGAGTCATCAGAGCCTATTGAATTCCTGAAGGGTATTGCTCATAATTACGAAATGAAAATTAATTCCTTAAGTTTAAAAAAACTGTACTAAATTTTATTTTTCTAAATAATGTATTTTCATTTCAAGTTTTTAACTCGCATTATCCCATTATTGTTTTAATAGGATCCTTTATTCTCTAAGTGAATAAAATTTATATTTTTTCCCAATTCAAGTTTTTTATTTACATTATTCCACTAGTCTTTTAATAATATAAAAAATTTTACTGTTTTATTTTCCTGAATAAAGTTGAATTTCTAGAAAAATTAATAGAACAAAGACGTCGAAACAATCTGACGCCTAAACGGCCACGCCGAATAGTGCTATTAGTTTTCTGACGCCGAATCGGCCAAGCCGAACGGCAGCGCCAAATGGGCTATGCCGAAACGTAGCAAACAAACCCCAAGTGGACGGGTACGAAATCAGGACAGTCAGTGTCCTGTCCTGATTTCGTCCCCGTCCACTTGGACGGTGGTTCGATCCCATGGGGGGACGAAATTATTATCAATTAAAAAATTCCCCTTCGGTACATATATGAAAATATATCATTTGGGAGGTTAAAGTGAATTTAGATATTAAAGGACATTTGTAGCTTGAATTGATATATATATATATATTATATATAGATATATATAATATATATATATATATATATATATATATATATATTATATATATATATACACACATACACGAAATGAAGGCAGGGGAACCACTCAAACAGATCAAGAAGCTCATGTTTATTAGGTTGTATTGTTACTGAAGTTATTGTACTAATAAGGTATTGTAACTTTGTATCATGAAAATGCTGGTTGGCTTCGAAAAGCTGCAACCTAATAAATATGAGTTTCGTGACCTGTTGCTGTGCTATCCACTGGCTTCATTGTATTGTTGAGTTTAGAGAAACCTCCGCCTGTTAAATATATATAAATATATATATTATTATATATATATATATATATATATATATATTATATATATATCATATATATATATATTATATATATATATATATATATATATATATATATATATATATATATATAATATATATATATATAATATAGCATGCTTAAAAAAGCACTGTAGATGCACATGACTTCAAAAATAAGCGAATCCCACAGGAAAATGATAGTCAGAAATCCAAGCGCTTTCGTCTTTACTCAGACATTGTCAAGGAGTTAACTCCTTGACAATGTCTAAGTAAAGACGAAAGCGCTTGGATTTCTGACTATCATTTTCCTGTGGGATTCGCTTATATATATATATATATATATATATATATATATATATATATATATATATATATATATTATATATGATATATATAGTATGAATACACACATACGTTTATATTTTTATAGACAAACACACATACACACCCACGCAAGCATGTACACGTATGCAAGAATTCCAAAACACACACACACACACGCACGCATGTACTAACTAGTATGCAAGAATCAAGAACCCACGTATACCAACTGCTTACGTGGGGTCCTCCTTTCGCGAACTTTCCTTTTCCCTGTTGATTGGATGCCCACTTCACGGACATTATCCTTGAACTTTTGTGTTTGCAGGTGGAGCAGCTGTCCCCAGACACCACTTACAGACTACAGGTGTGGGCGGCTAACGACAAGGGATCCAGTCCTTCTCTGCATCTCCAAGGCTTCACTACGCATCCGCCTTCCCATCACCACACGGCTCATGGTGAGTCGCCTACCGGTGATCGTCACATTTATTCATTATAGCTGTATGTAGGTATGTGTGTGTTTATATATATATTTTATATATATATATACATATATATATATATATATGTATATATATATATATATATATATATATATATATATATATATATATATATATATATATACATATGTGTGTGTGTGTGTGTGTGTGTGTGTGTGTGTATGTGTGCTTCTATGTGTGTGTGTGCGTGATGGTGTACACACACACACACATATATAATTATATTATATATTTATATTTATATATATATTATACTATTATATTATATACTATATATTATATATATATATTCCACTTTTATGTTGCGCTATATTTAATTTATTGCATTGTTAGCAAAGGAAAGTAAAGTGAAAGTAAAGAAAAATTGAAAATAAACTATCTAAAATATACTATTGAAATATTCCCTAACATTAAAGTAACGGAGATAATTCACTTGCATCATGCATAACTCCAATGAATTGCCTGCTCAAATATACATTTTACTGCTCTGTATGTCAGCTGTTGCCCAGCAAAACACATTACAGAAAAACCTGATGCCATGAGTGCACTATTTATATGCATTTCAAATGACTTCCACTCCTCAGGTCGATAATTTTCATATATTATTTATATCATTCGGTCCAAGACGACAGGCCATTATTACCTTAAAGATTTTAGCCTATATTCATATCCATAAAAATGAAATACAAGAAGTATTGCGATCAATATGAGTGATGCTCATAATTTAAGAGCATTGCAGTTACAGAATAATGACATTTTTACCACGATTAATGACAGCATAATTATGCTATTTGTAAATCATAATGATAATAAACTTTTTACGTATATTCATCATTCATAATCATAAAAAAATAAACTCAAAAAGTATTGTTCAAAATATGACTTATGAACACAACGTAAGTACAATGCAGTTCCCGAATAATTTTATTTTTGCCCGGTTTCTTGACGGCATGGATATGCTATTTGTAAATCGTATTGATAACAATAACTTGCAAGTAGGTATGACATAGCAACGGTGCATTATTAGCAGAATAGTTGGCTCACTTCACTTCCCAACGGCTTTCCTAACT
>NC_061108.1:109152178-109187178 GCF_015104395.2 Macrobrachium nipponense
ACCCAGAATGTATCGTGCCATACTGTTTAGTCCAAATACATCTCCACTTGCTAAGATTAGCTTGGCTTTTAGACGAAATGGATCTATCTGAGGCTTCATCCCGCAAAAGCAGGCAATTGCACGATAGGTGTGATGTGGATTGCACTTTTATGACAACATCTATTAGAGTGACGAGCAGGCAAAGACGCACACAGTGACTTTGAGTATGTGTGTGTGAACTTATTCGTCCACAGAAGATTGGTATATGTCATGGGTACTATCAGTGAGTGGTCACGTGCTTTTATTTAAACAAAATGGTCTCGAGTGGTTTACCGATGAATGTTTACTAAGGTAACAATTCCAGCGTTTTTTCTGTTGTCTCTTTCCTTCCTGGACAGAAACTGAGAAACGTTTCTTCCTTTCAACACCCTTCTCCAGTTTATTTCCATTTTAAGTTTGAAGTACTACCTGACCCATTAACGAGGTATCCCTTTGTTTATCTACGGCCAAAAGTATTATTAATAAATGAATGTGTAAATGAAAACATATATCAATATATCTCCTCCCTACTCCGAACAAGTGATAAATGTAAGATTAACTAACTGCCCCCAGCATGATTTAACCTTTTGTTCAGCATTCTATGCATGAAGCCGTAGATAGAAAATTGTTTTTAATTTCTCTCTCTCTCTCTCTCTCTCTCTCTCTCTCTCTCTCTCACCTACACATACACACAGCAAACTGTATCGTCTCTATCTGTTTGCCTTCTCTCTCTCTCTCTCTCTCTCTCTCTCTCTCTCTCTCACACACACACACACCTACACATACACACAGCAAACTGTATCGTCTCTATCTGTTTGCCTTCTCTCTCTCTCTCTCTCTCTCTCTCTCTCTCTCTCTCACACACACACACACACATACACGCAGCAAACTGTATCGTCTCTATGTGTTTGCCTTCTCTCTCTCTCTCTCTCTCTCTCTCTCTCTCTCTCTCTCCACTCAAAACTTTGTCAAATGTGCAGCCAACTGCTCTGCTGAAGGAGAATGCTAACTTTGTTTCTCAACAAAAGTTTAGTCTTCTCTGAATAATTACTTTATCTACACGGAATCCCTTTCCATTTAGTTAAATTGGAATCATCCCCAAGAAAAGTTTATATCTTCTGTTGTGTAATTTAATCCTTCCCTTTCTTCCTTAAATAAGAAGTTTACCTTGTAGTCTCTTTTTTTTCTCGTTAATAATCCATTAGTTAACGTGAAAAATAAAATAGTTTAACAGCAAGAGAAGTTAATGTTTTCACTTAGGGCTTCAATCTTCAATAGCCAGAGGAATTGATGTATTTGCTTAGGGCTTCAATCTTCAATTGCCAGAGGAATTAATATTTTTTCTTAGGAATTCAATCTTCACTAGCCAGAGGAATTAATGTATTTGCTTCAGGCTTCAATCTTCAATTGCCAGAGGAATTAATATTTCTGCTTAGGAATTCAATCTTCACTAGCCAGAGGAATTAATGTTTTTGCTAAGGGCTTCAATCAGCAATAGCTAGATGAATTAATGCTTCTGCTTAGGGCCTCAGTCTTCAATAGCCAGAGGAATTAATGATTTTACTTAGGGGTTCAATCTTCAATACCTTGATGAATTGACGTTTTTACTTAGAGTTTCAATCTTCAATAGCCAAAGGAATTAATGTTTTTGCTTAGGACTTCAATCTTCCATAGCCAGGTGAATTCATTAATGATTTTGCTTAGGGCAGCAATCTTCAATGGCCAGAGTAATAAATGTTTTTCCTTATGGCTTCCAGCTTCAATAGACAAGGGAATTAATGTATTTAATGACAGCTTCATTATTTAATAACCACCAGATGAATTAATGTTTTTGCTTAGGCCTTCAATCTTCTACAGCCTAGGGAATTAATGTTTTTGCTTGGGGCTTCAACCTTTAATAGCCAAAGGAAGCATTTTTTTTTATTGGGGCTTCAATCCTCAATAGTCAGAATAATGAATGTTTTTGCTTAGGGCTTCAATCTTCAAAAGCCAGAGGAAATGATGTTTTTGCTTAGGAATTCAATCTCCAACAGCCAGAGGAATTAATGTTTTTGCTTAGGGTTTCAATCTTCAACAGCCAGAGGAATTGATGTTTTTGCTTAGGGTTTCATTCTTTAATAGCCTAAGAAATTAATGTTTTTCCTTAGGGCTTCATTTCTCAACAGCCAGAGGAATGAATATTTTTGCTTATGGCTTTAATATTAAGTATCCAGAAGAATGACAGTTTTTGCTTAGTGCTTCAATCCAATCCTCAACAGCTAGAGGAATTAAAGTTTTTGCTTAGTTCTTCAAGCTTCAATAGCTAAAGGAATTAATGTTTTTGTTTATGGCTTTATTCTCTAAAAGCAGATTAATGTTTTTGCTTAGGGCTTCAAACTTCAGATAGCCAGAGTAATCAATGTTTTTGCTTAGGGCTTCAACGTTCACTAGCCAAGGGAATTAACGTTTTTTCTTAGGACTTCAGTATTCAATAGCCATAGGAATGAATGTTTTTGCTTAAAGCTTCAATCTTCAATATCTAGAGTAATTTCTGTTTTTGTTTAGGGGTTCAATCTTCAATAAACAGATGTTTTCGCTTAGGGTTGCAATAGCAGAGGAATTATGCTTTTGTTTTTAATGTATGACATCTAAGAAGAATCTCCACTCCATATATTTTATTGGTGCAGTTCAAGATATCGAAGTATCTCATTCAGACTTTCTTCTTTCCATTAGTAACCACAGCGTCACTGACTTTTCTCCAGTGTCCCTACTTAACCGGCTTTAGCTCTTCCATAAAACTTCCTAGTAAATACCCTCCGTTGACCCGGCCCCTTCTACTTTAAGTTTTCTTCGAAAACACATCCTCCTTCCTTTCCTAAACTCTCTCTCTCTCTCTCTTCATATATAATATATATGTATATATAATATATATATATATGGTATATATATATATATATATATATATATAGAGAGAGAGAGAGAGAGAGAGAGAGAGAGAGAGAGAGAGAGAGAGAGAGAGAGAGAGAGAGAGAGAGAGAGAGAGAGAGAGAAGAGAGAGAGAGAGAGAGAGAGAATGTGTGTGCGATATCCAGCCTATATGAAAAGGGGGAAAAATTCTGACTTTAAAGTAGATCCCTATAAAAAGCCACTAAAGCAGTTGTTTTTCCAACTAGTATATACGTAAGTATGTATGAGTATTCATGTGTTTATATAAACACACACACACACACACACACACACACACACACACACACACATATATATATATATATATATATATATATATATATATATATATATATATATATATATATACACACACGCACACACACACACAAACTTTGGTGCTTTTGTTCCCTGATATCGCAGTCATAAACTTTCCGCCTAGAGGGTTATTTTAGCAAAAGAAATCCTACGAGGAGATTGCCGGCATCTACCATCTTCTCTCCTCTATAGCCATATTTTCCGTTCATCGAATTCGGCTAGACAAAAATCGCTGGAAACTTAATACAACTATTCTCCTTTTCGAAAACACTTGGAAAAGTGGGCGGTACTTTTTCTCATTTTCATTTTATTTTTCCTCCTTATGGATTTAGGACGATTTCAGAAAACTGTACGTGGAAAATTGGAAGGTCGATCAATAAATGCTATTTTGGTCATTTATAAAAAAAAAAAAACCGCTGATTACATTTCATTCAGACGGAGGACCGTGGCATTCAAGATATTTGTTATCTAAACTTATCCTCCTTTGATAGTTAGTTCACTTTTCTTGTTAAATGTCCTGACTTTTTTCTTTTCATTCCAATTTCTTAAATGTCCTGACTTTCTTTTTAGCTCCAGTGTCTTAAGTGTCTTGACTTTTTTCTTTCAATTCCAGTATCTTAAATGCCCGTTTTTTCTTTTTTTTTTTTTTTTTTTTTTTTTTTTTTAAATTCCAGTGTCTTAAATGCCCTGAGCTTTTGCTTTTCACTCGCGTTTATACTTTTCACATTCTTTTACCTGTCATTTCTTGAAGAATATGAGGGGTATTTTCGTTGATGCCAAAAATTCATGTAAAAATATATAACGTCCATCGATCTTCTATGACCCTTCTGTCAGCACCTGCATTTTAGTATTGCTATCTGACAAGCTACTGTAGTTACAAGTGTAAAATGTGCCAATGTACATTTTAGTGGCGTTCTTTTAGTATCTGTTCATTCTGCTACCCTGTTTACATCTTTCATAAATGACTTATCCAAAATTTCTTACCACTGAAAGCGAGATCTCTCAAAAAAATAAACTAGTTTAGTGAATTTGAATAGCATCCCATAGAGCAGCAGACAAATCTTGGTTTGAATGCTTCTATCTCCTGTCTCTTTTCCTAATATCTTTATCATCTTTGGACTAATTGTTTATTGGACAATTGTTCCCCAAATATAATAAAAACCTCAACTAACCATTAGCCAAAGAAGAGTAATTTTGGAAAAAAAATCAAGAATATTGTTAATTTGCCTAATCTTAGTCCGCAACACTACAATATCAATACAAAATAATACTGATAAAAATCTAAATATAATAGAACATAAAAAAATACGATGCAAGTAAATATACTCGTACAGAAAATGGTAGAACAACGGTCCAGTATTTTGTGATACCAGCTAAAAGAAATAGATATAAATGATATTAATATATTTCGGTAAACAGTAAAAAAAAAAAAAAATAAATAAAACCGCACTAAAGACTGAACAAATGTGTATCAGAAGTTATATATTGCTGTATATACACTTTTCTTTCAAATACGAATTTCAGGCTTTTGACTCCAATCGAACTCCGCTGATCCCTTTCGGGCCCCAGGAATTTATCGACACCCGGATTATCCCAGCGAATCCCACGTGTCGATATCGACACTTTTTGAGACACCTGGACTAGTCCAAAAATCAGAAAAAAAACTTATTCCACTTTTCTAACAACTGTAAAAATGTCTGATGACCTTTTCCACAAAATCCTTTTGTGGAGAACACATTTCTTCATTCCGTACCTATAATGAGGAAAGAATGTTAAAGTGGAAAAAGTGCACTGAATGATTAGAATGTAGTATCCAGACCATAACGAAGTTGCAGATGTACTGGTGGATTTTATACCGCAGACATATATACTCTATATATATATATATATATATATATATATATATAATATATATATATATATATATATATATATATATATATATATATATATATATATATATATATATATATATTCATATATGTAATTATATACAAATGTAATAGCGGAGAGGAACAGAAAATACATTTCTGACTCAAATCGGGATAGAACGTGCGTCTGTCAATCGAAAGGGAAGGTTCAGTTGGTAGCACCCTTGCCTTTCAATTATAAGACCTGGGTTCGGTCGCGATGTGAGTCAGACATCTACTTATATATATATATATATATATATATATATATATATATATATATATATATATATATATATATATATATATATATATGATTATAATCACTTTAGCACGTGATTCATTTATCACTCATATCCACAGTTTATTCCCAAGCCACTGACAAAGGACTGATGCATAGTATTAGGAGTCACAAATCTATACTGTTGTGTATACGTTCGTTAGTAGTTTCTGCAATATATAGATTTGGTGACCCTAATACTATGTATCAGTCATTCGTCAATGGCGTGGAAATAAAGTCAAAAACCGGTCAGGACCTACACCCCGTCTCTTATTTTTCACCTGTGGATAAGTGATATATATATATATATATATATATATATATATATATATGATATATATATATATATATATATATTTATACATATATATGCATGTTTATGTTATATATTAGCTGCCCAACAAACTATTATACTGCCCAACAAACTATTATACGTTACAAATCGCGATAGAATTCATAGCTCGCCCGACTGCCCACGGAGCAACATCCTCGTTTTCCATGGCAGAAGGGAAATATGGAGTCAATGTGCGTTCTTCCCTTTTGTATTTGTTAGTATGTTGTCCACCGTAACAATGCACTGGGGTCTATTCGCTCGCAGCACTGCATTCGCCAACAATGGGAAAGATATTGGCCGGTCAGCATGAAAGATGATCCCGTTTACCAGGTGTCAGCTTCTTAAAAAAGAAATACGTAACCTTTTATCCCCCCCCTCCCCCGCCCCCCCAAAACCCCGAAAGGGCGTGATGGTCTCCGGGAGGCTGGTTTCGGTCGCTGAGACGTGACTAGAATTTATTGAAGGCTTCGTCAGAATTCAACTCGAGTTGACAATGGATGAAGTGGTTATGTTAGTGTTCGGCTGGATAGTGAAACGAGGATGTTCGGAACAGCTCAGCGGTTAATGTATTAATGTGTTAGTGGTTGCGTTCTCGTCATATCCCGGAGTCATCGTCTGGTAAGCGAAAAGACTATATATAGTAAGAAAATGAGAGTGTAAATGGTGATGAAATGTTGCAGAAGGAAGTTAAGCTTATAATATGAACAGACTAGGTAATTATATCAGAGACCTTAACTTTATGACAATGAATCGAATAAGCAGTCTATTACAAGAAATTTAACTATGATTGCATGAAAAGTTAGACATACATGCAAAAGGTAGACATTTTGTCCTAATAAAAAAAACATAACTACAGTTTTAAAAACATAAGTACAAGCAATTTCGAACGAAATTAATTACAGAACGATAATCTTTTTAAATAAAAATTTGATACAATGTAGATTTTGGGTCCTTACAGCTTTTATTCTATTAAACGGCAATTATTAAGTGCAGATACCCAATAATAAGTTTCATGCGATATCTTCAAGTTTCTGAAGAAAAGTGACAAGTAAATCTCAACAAGCAATATATTCGAGTCAATGGTGTCTTTTATTCTTTGAGCAAGTTCGACGCGACATTTCTTCAAACTTTTGGAAATACATCGCCAAGATTTCGTAAGCTGTCCACCCTCTCATTCCCCTAATGTCATCGTCTTCATTTTTTCTCATATGTATGATATAGGGCTACTGGATATTGCTTTAAGACCTGTTTCTACATAATTTCTATGCAATAAAAATTTCCTCTTGTTTTATTCCTAAATTATAACGTTAAATCGAAAATAAAATGATGGCTATACTAAGTCATTGACTGAGACAGAACTGGCGTCAGTACATAAACAAATAAATAACTAAAAATAAATAAATAAATAAATAAATAAATAAAAGTAAAACATCACTGGTCCTCTTATGGTGTAACTGATTAGCTGAAAATGCATAAATAAATAAAGGTAAAACATTACTGGTCCTCTTATGGTGTAACTGATTAACTGAAAATGCACCACTTTGGAAAATTCCACAACACTGGTTGCATCAAACATCAGCACTGGAACAGCCGTTTACCCTATGAGCCACTCACCTTAAAGTCATACACACTTTCTTTGTGCACTTTCTAAGCGCCCCTTCTTCTCTCCTCCCCCGGCGTTTCAGGATTATCCCCTTTTAACTTTTTTATCATCCACTATTCTATCCACGTTTATTTTCTAAAACCTTTTACGTGTTTCCATGTTTCTCGTCCTTTCATGCCTTTCTACTCCCACGTTCTACGCAGACATTGCATATACAAAATATGAAACTTATATTCTTTGAGTCTCGTTTAACATCCGAAGGAGATTTGGCTGAGCATTCCACCTATAAATTCCAGCTTTTCCAACATAAACAGTGGGTTGTTTTCCAAAATTATTTACATATATCTTGCCATCTTCCGTTTTTCATACGTTTTCTAATTTCACCTTCTCTCATCTGACAATTTTGCTCCTAAATGCTTTTATAAATCTGCAATTTCTGTTCTCATTCTTCATCCATATCAACATTCACTGCTGCACCTTCCAGGTTTCCACTTACTCTCATAGCCAATTTCTTCTTATATACACAAATGTCTTTTCTACAGCTACTGCCCGATACCCATTACTATCCCCAATCACCACAGCATAATTTACAAACATCCAACTTCCAAAGCTTTCACAAACCAACCGCTGCCTTATCACACAACTTTGTCTCCGTATCCAAAGGCTTTACTCTAGTATCTCGAATCCCTAAGTCCATGGCATATCAAGAAAATGGCAGAGGAAACGACAAACCCTTGCTACCTACAGACCCAATTCTACAACAAGCCAGTCACTTTTATATAGACATTTTCTAACGAAATATTTTCCTTTACTTTCGAATTTGTCGCCATAACTGCTTCAGTATAAAGACTACACATATTAGTATTTTTATCATCTGCCTTAGTTCTCAGTCAAAATCTTGGTACAAAGATTATTTATACAAAACAATATTATTCCGTACATTCCAGTTATTTCTGTATGCCTCACCTGTATACAAAAGAACAATATTCATCCCACCCACTGCTTTTGATATTTCCCTTCAATTAAATAAACTTTCTAAACCGTAATTATTATGTGTGCTTCTTTATGTACGTGCGTGCGTACGCGTTTTCATTGACATTTAAACGGCCTCGGATTTATTTTTGAGACCAATAATGTTTCCTTTTCTCATCAGTTGGTTTTGTTGAAAAAAGGAAAAACTCCCAAATGACTAGTTATTCCATTTTTTTTTTTTTTTTTTTTTTTTTACAAATAAACCCAGGCATATCTCCTGTAAGTTCATTCTCTCTCTTTCTCAGCAAGTTCTGTAAGTACCACGATAAAAAGATTGTGACGAGAAACTAATATTTTTTGTTCCTTAAAGTTTTCTGCCTCTTGTTCTTCTATTATCAGTCCATTTGTCAAATTATCCCCTCAATCAAATGTGCATGCAGACAAGTGTATATTGGTCCAACTTTCTGATAGGGAAATAGGCGTCCACATATCTATGAAATTGTTAAAAAAAAAATTCTGGTAAAATGCTCCTAATTCAAGGTCACCAAATGGATCCTTTATTGATCGACTCTACCATCCCAATCACCCTAGACAAAATTTAAAGATTTGGTAAAAACCCAACGAACTTAAGATGTCCTCTGAAGTTACCTGGAATGAGGAAAATCGCGGTTCTTTTTATATCTGGAGTATGGAATTGTAATGGATAAATTACATCTATTGTCAGTGACTGGAAGTTGAAAGTTCTGGAAAATGATTACCTTATCTTCGTTCCATGGGTTTAGAGAGAACACCTCCATAAGTATCAGTTGCAGGCGGAGTTAGGGGAGCTATACCAGCCACTCACAGAAACCTCTGGATTAAATCACAGAGGGATATGTCTCCTCCAATATGAGGGTTCATTTCGGAACGAAGGATTTAAGACCTGCCCAAATGAACGCTTTACAATGACCCAGGCTCCATTATGAAAGTCAATTCCTCTGCTTGTATCTCAACTCAACTATTGTCGCCTGTACCAAATGTACCCTCACACACTTTTCTACAAAACGCAACTGATTGAGAGAAAGAACAGACTACATAGGTCATCATCATGAGTTCAGCGTAGAAATGATACATTATTTCTCTTTGTGTTAAACCGACATTCGGAGAAACAGATTTGTTGCTATGACGCTACTAAAACAATAAAAACAAAATTTTCGCATGAAAAACTAGCCCTTGACCGAAAAGGACGAAAAATTCCATGGAAAAGACTGAGGATTGATGTCATCTTTTGCATACTGGAATGACTCGGAGTAAAGGATTTCTTCATCTTTCTATCATAAGCAGAACATGCCAATCAAAAGCCACGTCAAAACATATCCCGACAGCGATCTCTGACATGAGGAAAATTTATTTTTATTTAAAAGATGATCTCAGACGTTTGACAGTCCTGGGGGACACGTGTCATCCCGGCCAAGCACTGTGGATATGTTTAAATTACTAATCAACCGGCTATTCTATCATTGATGGATCTTGTTCGTTGTGTTGCATCAATCCATCAAATGGAAATCCAAACTCAAATTTTATTTCTTTTAGGTTGCAGCTCACAATTCTGTGGTTATATCAGACAAAAAGAAAAAAAGAAAAAATGGTACAGACGTCTTCCAAAATTGGCGATAAAATTCTTCAATCATTTTGTTTGCTTTCGCTGGATATTAGACTTAGTCTGCGCTTATTGCTGAATAGTTTAGTTTCCGTTGATTTTGTAGATCCTTCCTCGTAGTTTCTCTTATACTGATAATTTTCAAGACACAATCGAGTTCCTGGCGGTGTGCGTTTTGCGTTTTTTATGTCCTTTTTGTGTTCTTTTTAATGCTGTTCTTTTTAGGGCATCTGAGTGGGAGCTTTTTGTCCTGGACTCCATACTATTTCATATGGAAGGCTGTAAGCATTCTTGCTGTATCGCTTGAAAAAAAAAAAACTTACAGAATCCTGACAAAAGTGATTATGAAAAAACGGTGCTTATTTATTTTGTGTTGACTTTAAGCAATTTATTTTCAGACAAAGCTCGCATCCTTGAAACCTCCTCGCTATTCATTTCTTTACTTGATATATTTCTACTTTGTTTTCTGCGAACAATTTATTTCCTTCTTGTGCATTGCCCACTTTTCCTTAATTTCTTTTCTCTTTCCACCTCTTGAACAGGTGGAGAGCGAGAGTGAAGTGGAACCTGACCTAATTCCTCAAACGTTGGCCCAGTCAGGCCTCACGCCCTCGGGTCCACTTCTGATGCCTCCTCCGAATTACGGGGGCGCAGAGGCCCATTTCCCCGATACTCAGATTCGAGGCGGACCTGCTTCTTCTTCTGCTGCTGCTGCTGCTGCTTCTGCTGTTGTCGGAGGGGGACTAGGAGTGGGAGTAGTGGCTGGAGGGGGAGGAGGAGGGGTAGCAGGAACAGCAGCAGCAGTGACAGGCCACCACCCCTCCTCCTCTTTTCAACAACAGCAACACATAAGCAATGTGATGTCGACGACCCCCCACCACGAGCAGCACCTGCTTTCCAAACATCATTATCAGCATGACATTACCGTGAGTAGAGAAACAGTTATTGGAAACGGCCATACTGATCCCTCTTCCCCCCTTTTCATCCTCTTCCGCTTCTGCTTCTGCTTCTGCTCCTGCTTCTGCTTACCATTATTATTATTATTATTATTATTATTTAGTTAGCAATAGTGTAAAGGTGAATTTAAGTTGTGAACAAAACAGACATTCTCGAACTCCGCAAATTGCTTGTTTAAGTAAGCTTGTATTTATTATTTTCGTTTGAAATATCATCTCTCGCTTTGTCTTTCGTTCTTTACAATCCATAATTCACTGTCGTCAAGACGGATGTCGTACAAAACAAAGGAAAAACAAAGTGACCAATAAACAGGGAAGCGGAAATATATATTAGGCAGCCAACGGCGCCTGGTGAAGGATGCACTTTGTAATTCTGACAAGCAGTAAATTTCATCGCGCGAATTCCCAGCTGCCCGAACTCCGCATTAATTCACTGTCGGAAAACCAAACTGTCATCGGCCTCCGAGCTAGTTATGCAAGATTTAGCTGGGTCTGTGACTAGCCGTTGCAGCTCACGAATGCTCTTCACTTCTGTGGCGCGAGTTGTTTATGAGATGCATGATGTTCAGTTGAATGTCTTCCAGCGTAGGATACGTACTCTGAGGTTTCCATGACCTACAAAATAGTGTGACGGGAGAATTTGTGAATAGTCATGCCTCAGGCATTCAGTGTCCTGGTTTTGTGCGTGAAGATGTTGCTGAAATATAAGCGATGTTCTTCATGGCATATATATAATGGTTGGTGTCACTACACCACTTTACTACCTTTATATTCATGGAATTTCAAAGTTTTCGTAATTCAGACAACCATTTATATTATATTTATATTATTAATTTACACACACACTCCTCATTTCCTGAAATCTTTGCATATCACCAGCAGCCGGTAAATTTCTCAAAATTATTAATGAAGCATTTCCCTACGAAAACATACTTTGATTTTGTAAAGATCATGGATATGTCCGCTACCTCTCGTGGTAACACTGAATAATTTGAACCGATTAATTAATAAGCAATTAAACCCAAAGGCCTGATCTAATGTGATGTGCGCGAGAATTTCGGTATTTCAGTTCATTTCAGGACATTGTACAGTATGGTACCGAGTTCAAAGTTTATGTGTGAATTTGATCATTGCAACCAGATTATAATATTAGATGTTTTAATAAATAGGTAGAATATATTTAGCTTTATATGATACATGATATTTATCTCTAATTATTATTACTATTTTGATGAATGTTACGGCTGCTTCAGCGGCATTAATCTTGTAGAGATTTTTCTCTATCATTCTTATAGCGGCTTTCTCGTTTATTATTATTATTATTATTATTATTATTATTATTATTATTATTATTATTATTATTATTATTATTATTATTAATTATTAATTATTATTATTATTATTATTATTATTATTATTGCTGTTGTTATGCGGGCTTCATTTGAATGAAATATAACAGAAAATTGCTGGTTAAAATATGGAAACTTACATAACCTGAGATTTATATTACTAATTACAGTTCACGTGACACAGCAGGCATATATGATTCCGCTGGAAACGCACAGGAAAACTGGTCGGATGTAGCATGTATCATTTATTCAAAATGACACATTAATTAGTATTTTAAAAGAGGTTTGCAAAGTTATGCTATTGAAGCAAGACTTATTTGGTCCAATAACCAAAACTTTCTGAAAAATATAGAGATATAAGATTTTTAAACGGATTTATTTTGCAAATATTGGATACCTATGGAACCAAAGATCCGTAGATGACGCAAAGAGGATTATATTGAAAAGTCAACGCATTCACATGCGCCACGTGACATGGTCATATACATGCATACGTACAAACACACGCATATATATATATATATATATATATATATATATATATATATATATATATATATATATATATGTGTGTGTGTGTGTGTGTGTGTGTGTGTGTGTGTGTGTGTTTATGTGTGTATCATTATCAGGTTACATCGAAAAAATGCAACCGGGAATGTCACTGTCGCGTAATATCTTCGAAAAAGTTTAAAAAGGATTACTGTCATTATTATGTAACTTTTTCGAAAAATAAGTATAACAAGGAATAATGACATTATCACGTAACATCTTCGGAAAATGTAACGTGGAATAACGTCATTATCACCTAACTTCTTCGAAGTGTATTAATCAGAAACAACTCCAAACGTAGCAAGGAAAATTCTGTATATCTAACATTTACTTTGTGTATATAGAAGCGGATGACTGCTGCAAATTTCATATCAATCGGTAGGCAAATCATAATTGGACAACTATATTAAAATGAATGTATGCCTTAAATTTTTTTTTATTATTCACGACTATATATACAATTAGTACATAAGTACATTAAGTATTAAAGTTTTAATGAGCACGACGGCTATGATCTATATGTTTTCGAATTATATATTTACCAATTAAATTTGAGGAATATATGGAATGATACGCTTCTGTTTTATTTACAGATGCGTCATTTCCTGTTGAAACAGTTCGCACAATGCATCATAATATTTTGATCGTCAGTGCCATGAAATAGCGAAGAAAACGTTTGACTATTTCAAACCCTACGTCTAGATATATTTTAATTGTTATAAAGAAACTTTTAAAGCGCCTTTTTAGCTACTTTTCATATATTCATTATCCTCATTATTCTGTCCCATACCCTTAAACAAGATATAGCTATTGTAGAAGTTTATAACGTTTCATGGATTGTTTGATGCTTAATGAATCATAGCTAAACAATAGTCCATAGGTGTAGATTTTCAACTGCCTAAAACTACGGTTATGGGAACTTTAAGTCATTTTCTTTCACTAGAAACGCGATCCGGGGCATGTAGTCGTAAATGGCATTCATTACTGACATTACAAAATAAATTTTTTTTTTTAATTAATATTTTTTTTTTGCTTTGTGTCTCCTACAGAATGATCCAAGATACGCGCATCTGGACTTGGACGAGGGAGGTCAGCATCAGGTCATGTTGGCCACTCCCAAATCAAGGCTCGTTCCAACGGTCTACGCTACACTAGACACCCGCCACGCCCATTCCCGAGTAACCTTTGACCTAAGACAGGCGCAAAGCCAGGTTAGCATTGGCCATGACCTTGGATACCCTCAGAGAGGCAGCGGAATGGGGCCCAGTGGTCATAATCCTCGGGGAGATCCGACTTGTGACCTGGGATACGGTCAGCATATGGCCCATACCCATATCCCCGACCTGGGTCGCTCGCTCTTAGACGAAGACCCTACCCCTGAAACCCCCCTGGTGGGGAAAAGGGAAAGCTCTGTTTGATGCCCTTCAAAAGATTAGATACTAATTATATGTAAATACCTTTTTCTTTTTATCAGTTAGAAATAGGTTGTTTGAGGGCATTTCTTTCCTTGTTTTTTTTTCTCTTTTTTACTTAGGAATAATGAATTATTTTCACTAAGTTCTATTCTTGAAATGAGTGTTTATATAAAATACAGTGTATATACGAGAGATCTGATTAAATACTGGTTCACTTCACGGGGCACATGGATGAAATCACGTGAATATGAAGGAATTTGAACGTTTTATGAAGTAACTTTCTTGGTAATTCTGTACATAAGATTTTATGAAATCCTCTTCTGGTTGATAAAGAATATGGTGAAACATTTATAACACGAATTGTATCCTATGTAGACTTTTGTAAGTGTTTGATACGTGTATAATGGATTCTACCAGAACACTTTGACCGTCTCCATTCCCTTTTCCGCCACTTTGTTACTTCTTAACAACTTTATCATTCCTCGGGAAACGAGTTTATTAATCCAGTTTTGAAAAATCCATTTTTTTAGACTAATTTTTTTTCCTTTTAATTCAGAATTGAGAAATTTGCCGGAGTCAGCAATTTACCCGAACTCGTTAATGACTAGATCAACTTCACTGATTGACAAATAGTCTTTTGAATGAGTTCACCGAGTACCAGAACACTTTGATGATAACCTCAATACTCTCTTGAGCGCCATCCAAATCACCATGAGAATTTAATAGAAATCATCAGAAAAGTCACCCTATGACATTGGCTGACTTCGTCATTCGTCGAAGTCGATAGAAATAATTATTAATCGTCCGCTTTCATTTGAATGACATCCAGTCAATAACTGTAATAAGCTTCATTCATTTTTTGTCATTTGAATCGTCGCAACTTAGGGATTATATTTTAATTCTTTTTTATAATAAGTCACAGATAATTTATGTCAAGTAAAGGTTGCTTAAAATTAATTGTAGTGTATCTTTTTGGAGTAATTTTTTGTGAAATTTTTCTTGTTTCCTTATGTTAGTGCTAATTAACAAATGACTGATTTGAGGAATATTAGTTATCACAATATAAATATTATATTATCGTTCTACCGATCGGCCTCAAGTTGAATGAACCTTACATTTTTTTTTAACGATACCAGCTCAAACTCATACATAAATTTTATATAAGGTTTAACAAACACAAAATATAGTTGTTTAAAAGTTGCCATATTTTGGTGCTTCTTATCCCTGGATGCTTACATAACTTACTCCAACAGAAAACTCCATAGTTGTATATATATATATATATATATATATATATATATATATATATATATATATATATATATATACACACACACACACACATATATATTATATATATATATATATATATATATATGAGCTATAATATTATATATATATATATATATATATATATACATATATATAGATATATATATAATATATATATATATATATATATATATATATGTATATATAGACATATATAGTATACATAGATTATATATATATTATATATATATATATACAATATACTATTCTATCTATATATATATATATATATATATATATATATATATCGATATATATATATAGATAGATATATGCATATTATATATATATATATATATATATATATATATATAGTTATATATATGATTATATATATATATATATAATATATATGCATATATCTATCTATATATATAGACATATTATATATATATATATATATATATAATATATATACAGATAGATAGATATATAGATATATATATATATATATATATATATATATATATATATATATATATATATATATATATATATATATTAAAGATTAACGCGTTTGAATATAAGTGGTGTACATTGCTTCTTTCAAACCTCTGGAAAGCCAAGATACCACATTTCGTAAAAAACTAATAAGAGTCATTATCCCACCCCGAATCAATATAAAAAGGATTTTCTGTTACTGAATAAATCCATATAACATACCAACATGAGTGACAAAAAAAATAGTTTTTTTTAATTCATCCATCGCTCGATAAAAAATGAAGAATATATTAGGCCGAATAGTTTTTCAATACTGTTTTTTACACTTCAAGTTACTACCTCCACAAAGCAACCCGTAACTTATGACTGAAATTTGAATAAATAAGTTATTTCATTTCTGATCTTAATTATTCTTTTGAAGGAAATAACAGAGTGAAAAATATTTATGATTTAAGTTTATGTTATAATTTGCCTTTTTGAATAGAGTGTTGGCCTTATTCCCAACAGCATTCGTATAGGTGAGTTTGTCTAACATAAAATAGGAGTTTCTTTACATGAAAGCGGTTAATTACATTTTTTCTTTATTATTAATGATTTTTTATATGCGGCTACTCGTGGTATTCTCCTTTTCTTAATGAAATTTGTAGTTCGACGACTGGTAATTATTTATATGACCGAAATTAAATTTTTCATTAAATTTTTCACTTAATCGTCTTTGATATTTATTTAACCACAAAAAAATCGCATTCTCTTTTACGCTGATGGAGAGTTCACGAAACTGATTATATTTTGAAAAGTTTCATTGCAAGCAACCTGAATTTTCATTTTGAGTCGGTTTATATACCATTTTTCATCATCCTAGATAACAATATATTTTAATATATATTCTTACTTCCAGTATAACGACTAATCTATTTCTTACATAATCCTGGTACTTACCGCCAAGCTACAACAGACAATTCTATCTCAATTTTCGTCTGGCGGACCAACACCTACCGGTATTCCGTGATAATTATATATTTTTATTATGACAATGATTCTCCAACACGTGGATGATAGAAACCGAAAAAAACTTTCATGTATCAGTAGGGTACAATTTCGTACAACACGTGTATACTATCAGATGTTAGTCTGTTCGTATTTTGTTAACGGTTTTTCCTATGACGTGGCAGTCAATAATTGCTGGCAGTGTCTACAAGAAAATCATTATTTAGGATCGATCTTACGTTGAATGAGTGGCTGGATGGACACGAGAATTTCCTTACTTACTCTGAGTTTGAATCAGATTATTTGTGAGGAGAGGTACGAGTATTTTTGGGTGAAGTTTGTACATGTAATGAAAAGAAACTGACAAATAATTAAAACGGGATTATTGTTGAATGAACCACACTCTTTGGTAGTGTGAGGAGAGACCCCATAATAAAGTATTAATGATGCCGGTAAGTGTCGGTGATGTACATTACGTGCAACTGTTGTTGTTGTTATTTATTTTTCTTGGAGAGATTTTAAGAGAGATAAGAAGACTTGTTGATTGAGACAGACCAATCACACTTGTTTCAAAGGCCTGCATGAAACAGTTATTCCTAGGTATGATATTTTGTTATAATGGAACCTTTTAAAATATATTCAGGTTTTTCCAATAAAATTTTTGTGAAAGGTATTTATGTTGTTTTGTAACTGGTTTTATGAATTTTCTATTTAATCAATTATTCTATGAAAATTCTTGTTTTTTCGATAATGAGAAATTTACAGGTGCACGCATTTGACAGCGTTATGCATCGCTTACTTAAACAGGCCAATTCAAATCTATTTTAAAACCGATTACCATTTTTAACGACACATTTACTGACATTTCTGTAAGGACAGTCAACGAGTTCCGGTATAGCCAGCATTATTACACTGCTATGTGATTATGAAGGTCATAATAACCTATTTCAGAGCTGAGATTTGAGATGGCAGGCGGCCTACTGCTAAAGAGACTGGACCACTTATTATTTTCACTTCACTTCTGATTATCCTTCGCTCCATTAATGGGTAAAATAAAGTGACTTCGAAGTAGTGAAGATGACAGGACTATTTCTCAAATAAGGTCATTATCAAAGAGGCCAAATCTAAAAACTCTGCTCTCTGATGGGTTTCCTTTAGGGCCATATTTGCTCAGAACGGTTATTTTTCTATGTGTGGACAAAAATTTTGTATTAAAGTTTCCATAATGGTATGCCATTAGTTTTCTTATCCTTTCAACTTACAGCTGATGTTACACGAGTAGGCGAGACAAACAGAACGTACCTGCCTCTTTAGAATATAGTTAAGACTTAGCTGTCGGATATTATTGTGATATGCTTTGAGCTGCATAAGGCTAGGAAATTATTTCTTGTCTTTTATATAAACTAAATGACATTCACACATACATACACATGCATGCATACATATATGATATATATATATATATATATATATATATATATATATATATATATATATATATATATACATATACATATATATATATATATATATATATATATATATATATATATATATATATATATATATATATATATATATATATATATATAATATATATATATATATATATATATATATATATATATATATATATATATATATATATTTTGTATATATATATATATATATATATATATATTTATACTATATTATATTATATATATATATATATATATATATATATATCTATATGTATATATATTATATATATATACTATATATATATATATATATATATATATATATATATATATATATATATATATATATATATATATATATATATGTATTTATAAAAACATATATATATGATATATATTATATATATACATATGTGTATGCATGTGTATGTATGTGTGAAAGCCATTTAGTTTATATAAAAGACAAGAAATAATTTCCTAACTTTATGCAGATCAAAGCATATCACAATAACAATCGATAACAAAGTCTTAGGAGTAATATCAATAAAATCAATAAAACACAGCATAAAACTAGACTTGAAAATAAAGCTAGACTTCAACTGTAAGATGAATAGCACTGAGAATTGAAATGGAGGGCCTTTACTCAACTGTTTGGTCTGTGAAGGTGGAGTAATAGCAACTATGGTCATGAAAGACGGATACAAAAAAAAAAAAAAAAAACAAGAATCTGTACATGCATTGACAATGCTTCCACCATTCCCATTTAAGAAATGGAATACAATACTATTGATAAGAATAATACCACACCGATTGAAACGTATGTCTGTAAAATATCAGCTGTGTCCATAAACTTCAAAGTACCAATTGTTATATCGAGTTCTCTAAGTGAAATTGGCACAGGAGGTCAACACTCTCAACATCGAAGCAATCAGAAAGGAAGCGACTTCTCAGGAACCCCCAGAAGAGTCAAGTGGTCCACATCCATTCGCTCGTCACAATGTGGTGTGATCATCTTCCCACCCACAGAAATCCTATAGCAAAACCGCTAAGCCCAGACTGCTCATTACAAATGAGGTATCTCGTCTCTTGTGAATCGTTATAACTGTGCACTAAATAAAACAGGTAAAAATAAAAATCCCTAGTTTCTTCGGCGCAATCGAGTTTCCTGTACAGCGTATAATGCTGTAAGAACCACGGCCCATAAACTTTCAGCCACGCCCCTGTGGTGACCCGTCCTATAGGGTTGCTAGACGCACGATCATGCCTAGCTTTAACGTTAAATGAAATAAAAACTACTAAAGCTAGTGAGTTATAATTTGGTGTATTTAATAACTGAAGGTTGGATGATCACAATATCAATTTGCAGTCTCTGGCCTCTGTTTTTTTTTTTTTTTTTTTTTTTTTTTTTAAAGATCTGAGGACGGATACAATAAAGTGCTTACGGGCGAATAGACAAAGCCGGAGCAATAGTTTTCTGTTACAGTAAACTAAAACTTGCCTTCTCTCACCTACCAAAATCAATTGTATCTCATAAAATTATTGCAAAAATTAGGGCAAAACATTCCCCCCGTAATTCTGCTGTATAACAACAAACAAACACACAATATACAATATTCACCTCGTGGAAATTAAAATGAAAAAGGCCACACATAAGTAACTTATAAGCATCACTGTCCATGTCCATTTTTTCTAATTACTGATCCAAAGGTGAAGTTATTGTTTGGTGGCAATATTATTATTTCAGGGCATCATAGTAAGAATAGCGTTTAAATTTTGATGATGATGATGATGATAATTATCATTATACTGAACTTGTGGCATGTTTATAGGAAAATCTGTTGGATAGAATGTGTTACGGTTATATTCTATAGTATACATATGTATACAATTTATTCTGGGAAATATTTTATGATCCCAGTCACCTGATTCATATACATATATCGAACTACAAATGTCCTTTAATATCTAATTCGCTCTACCTCGGAATTAATATATTTTCATATATGTTTAACCTATGGGAATTTTATTAAGCGATAATAGAATTGGTGATCGACAGACGCGAACCATCGACCTCTCAATTCCAGGACTGACAGTGAAGCCCCAAAACCACCCCGCCACCGCAAGAGATATAAGTATATGAATCACGGTAATGATAGACTTATATAATGACTACGTGCGGGCAAAAGCACTACCACGCAACCGAGAACGAGATGGGCTGTATGCAGTCTCCAAAACAAAAAATACCTACGCACGGCAGGTATTCAAGGTGGGAGGCGGCATATACTTATATCTCTTGCGGTGGCAGGGTGGTTTTGGGGCTTCACTGCCTGTCCTAGAATTGAGAGGTCGATGGTTCGCGTCTGTCGATCGCCAATTCTATTATCGGTTAATAAATTCCCCCTCGGTTAAACAAATATGAAAATATATTAATTCCGAGGTAGAGCGAATTAGATATTAAAGGACATTTGTAGTTCGATATATGTATATGAATCACGGTAATGTGATAGACTTATATATATATATATATATGTATATATGTGTATATATATATATATATATAATATATATATATATATATATATATATATATATATATATTTCTGACTCACAGCAGGATCAAACACAGGTAACATGTAACCTTGTTGGCAGTGGTCTGGTCTTACTATTGAAAGACCTGGGTTCGATCGTGAGGTGATTCAGAAATATATTTATGTTCGACACGTGACTGTGTTGATTATTTCTATTATATATATTATATATATATATATATATATATATATATATATATATATATATATATATATATATATATATATATATATATATATATATATATATATATATATATGTATTGTATCTACTCTATGCAGATGACATAGTCTTGGTAGCCGAGAACGGGGAAGAACTGGAGGGGAAGCTTGAAAGATGGAGACATGCCTTGGAGAATGTAGGTTTCAGGATAAGCAGGAAAAAGACAGAATATATGACAACCGAATTGAATGGCGACCAGCAAACCACAATCAAATTAGGCGGAGGAAACATCAAAAGGGTCCAAAAATTCAAGTACCTTGGCTCAGTGATTGACAATGAGGGGAACATGGAAGAGGAAATTAACAACCGGATTCAGTGTGGTTGGAACAACTGGAGGAAGGTGTCTGGTGTCATAAGTGATAGGGAAGTCCCTGTAAGATTAAAGGGCAGAGTGCACAAGGCAGTGGTACGACCAGCAATGACATAAGGATTGGAAGCAGCACCAGTAAAGAAAACAATGGACAGAAAGTTGGACGTAACCGAGATGAGGATGCTTAGATGGATGAGCGGAGTAAAGCAGAGTAACCAAAATGGACAGGGTTAGAAATGAACATACTAGAGGTACAGTAAAGGTCACTGAAGCATCAAAGAAAGTGCAAGAGGCAAGGTTCAGATGGTATGCCCACCTGATGAGAAGAGAAGAGCAACACATGGCAAGAGAAGTGATGGACGTGGAGGTGGAAGGAACACGAGGTAGAGGAAGACCTAAGACCAGGTGGAGAGATTGATTTAGGGATGATATGAGGGAGAAAGGAGTAAGGGAGGAAATGACACAGGACAGAGGCAGATGGAAGAGACTCATTAAAAAACGGCGACCCCGAATAGGGATAAAGCTGGGAAGAAGAAGATATATATATATATATATATATATATATATATATATATATATATATATATATATATATATATATATATATATATATAGTATATATGATATATGAATGAAACCACGGCCATAAAATTACGTCTCACATGTAGACTGAAGTTATTATCACGTGATTTGTGAGTCATGTTGGAGAATATGCTTGAGCCAAAATCCTCTCCAATACTCCACAGGGAAATTATTTGCCTAGAGCATATGCATATAATGGCAAATGACAATTGTTCATTTCATATCAATCTGTATGCAAATTAGGATACTCGCATCACTGGTTTATGTTTTTATTATTAATATTACTTAACTTGCATCACTATTTTATTATCATTATTATTATTATTAAAAGTAATGGCTACTTCTGCAGCATTACACTTCACTATTTTTCGAAGTGTAACACTGCTGAAGTAACCATTACTTTTAATAAAGTATGCTTGAGAGAGGGTCTGCCTCCAAAGTATATTATTATTATTATTATTATTACTTAAAAATCTATCTAGATAAAATAATCCAAGAGGATCTTGTTTGTCCTCCCCGGGTGACTGTAGGGGAGACATGAGACGTGACACAGCCACACACCCCCTGCTATAATCTAAAACTATGAAATTATAGTTAGGAATTTTAGGTGAGGTTGAATGCTTTTGTAAAGGAAAGTTGGAAAATTCTGCATATTTTGCACAACTAACATAAATGAAATGGCAGATAAGAATTGCTAATTGATATTAATCAGTATGCAAATTAAACTTTTGCAACCATATCTATCTGTTAGGGGACCAAAAATGTTCTATAAAGTTGTTATATGTTCGTATCTACATATCCGATAAAAAAAATTAATATATTGTCATATATTAGCTCGTATCACATATGCATACATACATGTATATATATATATATATATATATATATATATATATATATATATATATATATATATATATATATATATATATATATATCACACGTATCCACAGGTGAAAAATAATTATTTTTCACCTGTGGATATGTGTGATAAACGAATCACGTGCTAAAGTGATTATAATCATATATATATAAAAGTGTACATATATATACATACACATAGATGTAATACACACATACATACATACTATATATTATATATATATATATATATATATATATATATATATATATATATATATATATATAATGTTCGTGGTAATATATGCCAATATATTGATTTATTTCTATATGTATACAAACAACACACACACCACACACACACACACACACACACACACACACATATATATATATATATATATATATATATAATATATATATACATGCATATATATGTATAAATAGATATATATATATATAGTATATATATATATATATATATATATATGAGTCTGATCACATCACCGTGATTCATATATATACGCATTAAGCTACAAATGTCCTTTAATATCTTATTCGCTCTACCTCGGAACCAATATATTTTCATATATGTTAACTGAAGGAGAATTTTTTTAGCTGACAATAATTTCGTCGGCCCCTGGGGGCGAACCTAGGAACCAAGAAATCAGGATGTACAATGAAGCGCCTTTAGCCACACAGCTACCAGGAGAGGTATAAGTTAACGTTGCCTCTCATCAACACACACACATAATATGTGTGTGCGTGTGTCTGTGTGTGTGTGCAATTTACATCACGGGAATTAAATCATGGTATAAAAAGAGACGTAGAAAGTTAATCAATAAGGTGTAAGGACTTTCTCCTTAATCTGCATTCTCAAGAGTTTGCATGCAGAAGAAAATACAACCAAGAAACGAAGGTGAAAGCAGCATAGATCCATTTCACGAATACAAAGGTCATTATATTTGAAGCTAATTTTCAGCTTCGATGATCATATCCTATTTTGCATCAATATCTATTTAATTGTTTATCCTTGATATACCTCTCGCATTTTCCAAGCATCCACCCCCCCACCCACCAGGACCGTTCCCGCCACACTCCCCTTCCCACCCTAGGCATTCTTTCTTCTTCTTCTTCTTTTTTTTTATTTTTGACTGTTGCTTCTTTTCTGTTTCTTGCTTCGGTTTTCCCAAAGCTTTTAAAAGATTAGATTTAACGTAGAACTGTAAGCGTTCCTAAATAAACCACCGTCAGTTTTTTAACGGACTTTCCATCGGATCAATATTCTGGGTTTGAGTGAATGAATGAAGGAGGGAAGGAATACAGAATTTTGGGCAAAGGCCTAGTGCTGGGACCAGTGAGATCATTCGGCACGAAAAGGAAATTGGCAGCAGGAAGGTCTGCAAGGTGTACGAGTGGGGGAAAACCTCACAGTTGCACTATGGAGCAATTGTCAGAGAGGATGAAAAGAAACAGTATATGAATGGATGTACAGTAAAAGGAATGAAAGAGGTTGGAGCTAGGAGCCGAGGGGACGCTCCAAAGAACCTTGAGTAACGCCTGCAGTGCACCTCGGACGGAATTAGCCTTTACGGGAGAATAAATCAATCAATCAATGTCAGTAAATTTGTTCTGTAAAGCCGAACACCGGCAACTCACCAATTCCGACATCAAAACAGTGAAAAGCTGGAACTTGATGTACTTTGATCAAAATGTGAAATAAGGAGGAAAGCCAAAACTTGCTCTAGGAAGTAACAGTTAGAAAATAGACAGCAAGATAGAAGTAACAGTTAGAGAACAGACAGCAAGAAAGAAGTAACAGTTAGAGAATAAACAGCAAGACAGAAGAAAGGAGGCGGTAAAGAATGAGTAGGAAAAACACATTTGAATTATGCAACTAGGGGCCGAAGGGACATTGCAAACACCCTTCAGCAAGACTAAAAGGTTCTGTGACATTATTTAAATGGTAAAAGTGCTTCCTTGTTTACATACGGAATGTCTGGAAGGACACATCCGTATGTATGATGAAATAAGAAAATCATAGGAAAATAGAGTTTACTTACTTTAATTTTCAGTTTTTATTCTTTGGCGACTAAGTTCTTTCGTCTCTGATTTTGCGACACATAATTTATGTGCCATGGTCGAGTAACTCGAATGATAGAGCTCAAGAAGACGTCAAATGAATGAAAGACTAAATATTCCAGCAATGCGACGGCGAAAAAGATGGTGGCATGTGTTTACTTAATGCAACAACTGTACCACGTAACCTTCATAAACTACAAAGTCACGCTGATATAATCAATGGGTGTCCCTTTGATACTCAATGGAAATTCCATCCATTTGCTCTATTCGCTTGAAATGTCAATTCCTCAGCAAATACCTTTGCCTTGAATGGCCGGATTCTAGGAATCATTCAAGAAGTGATATTCCATGTTTACAACTTTATCTATTTGTCGCTTTGCCAACTAGAATATTTTGCCTTTGATTTTGAGACGCCATATTTTGTGAGTGGTGGCAGAGTGACTTGAAAATACAAACTTCAGAAAGTAGAAAATGAATAAGTCAGTAAATATTCTAAAAAGAAACGGCAGCATGCGTTTAGTTAATGCAATATCTGTACCAAGTAAACTTCGAACTTAATCCTGGAACTATGAAAGTAAATCTGATAATCAATGTGTGTCACCCTGATAGTCAATGGACATTCCACCCGACATTTGCTCTATTCGCATGAAACGGTCATTTCTCAGCAAATGCCTGCACCTTGAATGACCGGATTCTAGGATTCGTTCAAGTAGTGATATTCCTAAGCGCATTAACGGCCCAACAGGGAAACGTGTCTCGTCATTAATCACGATTCCATTCAAGGTATCAAGACTCAGCGATGGATCAGACAGTCGGCCAGCGTCTTGCAAACAGATTACTCGCCCTTCCAGTTTATCAGGCAGCTTTCTATTCCCGGGTCATTTGTCATTATATATCTTCTGAAGAGTGTGTCCGTATAAATCAGAGGCTCATTTTTTTTTCTTATATGTGTAACTCTTTTGTATGACAGTTTATTGTTTAATTTGAGAATACTGTGGAGAATTCCGTTTATCATTTGTGACTTCTTTTCATGAAGAAGGGACCCGTGTCAATATTATTTTTCCTTGGAGAGATAAGTCTTTCTTTTTACCAGTTTTTTTCACACCTTTCATGGCCATCTCTTCTTCTTCCTTGCCAAGACTTCATAAGTGCACTAAATTCTGCTATCTACCAATATCTATTTGCTCTTTATGAATGAACTACCGAAAAGTCTCGTGCATTTTCTTAGTTTTATATAGAATCATTTTCTTAGTAAGACAATCAAAGTAGGAATGAACTCCAATAATAAAAACACAGGCAACGTACAGCCAGCAACCTTAATGTCGACTTCTTGCAAAATCAAAAACCTTTATGCTTACTTAAGAAGTAATAATAATACTAATAATAAAACTTATTAATTTCATCCTCTAACTGCAAAAAAAAAAAAAAGAAAAGAAAAGAAATAAATCATGCAACTCCATCAGGCCTTTCCACTGATGAGAGAGAATATAATCAAGCGAAATAAAAGAAAGGTATATAAAAAAAGTATCTCTTTTCCGACCCATTTATTTCCATCGGCCAAGCATTCATGGGAGACTGAAAGTGTATAGTTCCTTGCAAAAAATGAACGGTGGGCAAATGCGCAACTGGACGACATATTTACATTACTTGATTCGGTGATTATGTTACTGAGATCATAGCAAGGGTTTGGAATGCTTTCCTTGCTTCTTTTAAACTTCTTCGCGTAGAATCTCGGCTGAATAATACAAGTAATAATGTCTTGACATCCTAGGTAATTATACTTACTCATCATCCTTTCTCTTCCACCTATATTTCTTCATAATTTTTTTATCAGAAATTACATGAAATATCAAATTTTGTCTCGTTTTCATTAAAAATCATACTATTGTCAATATTAAGGAAGAAAGAAGTTTTAAAAAGACCAGAAGAGGAAAGGAAGGCAGTAGTACCCCACCACAATTTATAAAACAAACAGAATCTTTTTTTTATATATACAGCGAAAATGTGTTGACGGCCTCTCCTATGAAAAGATCGTTCTCCAATCATGCACAATATTAACGTTAATATTTTATATTTCCTTGTTCCTTTATTGCAGATCACGTCAAAATTTATCTTTTTCATTTATCATCACCTCCGATCAACTATTACATTGAGGAGTCGAGTCGGGGAGCAGTTGGCATCAATTGCCCACTTTCAGACTTTTCGTACGCCATATATATATATATATATATATATATATATATATAATATAGATATATATATTACACACCGTACATACATACAAACATACATATATGTATTTTTTTGTATGTCTAGGATATGTATGTGCGTAAGTATAGTATTTTTACATATATCCACACTATATATATATATATATATATATATATATATATATATATATATATATATATATATATATATATATATAGAGAGAGAGAGAGAGAGAGAAGAGAGAGAGAGAGAGACGAGAGAGAGAGAGAGAGAGAGAGAGAGAGAGGAGAAGAGAGAGAGAGATTACTGATGGCAAGACTCAAGTTTATGATGTTGTTACTGTAAAATAAATCTGGTGTTTACATTTTCAAACAATGTAACCTTTGAATGTACGACGAACTGCTTCTTTGGTTAGTATATTTATCGAAGATCTCGTTCTTTTAATGTCTTCTATGAATCACCCTTAAGCTTATGCATTGCCCTTAATGTTTCAACATAAAAGCATAAATTTATCATGAATAAGTTCCTGATAGCAGCTGACCTTCTTCGTTTACTTATCTGATCATTTTACCAAGAAATACATCAACTTATTGAAGCAAAGCAAAAATCGTACCTTTTATATTTTTAATCTGTAATTCAAATGATGCATGGACTCTCTGCTTCTGTGAGCAATTTTTTTTATATATATATCCAACTACACTTTTTGATACTTGATAGGGTGTCTCAAAAATTTAAAGTTTTACACTATCTTTATAAAAAAATCGATTATATATACATAAATTGAATTGTGATATCCTTGCCATGGTTATGATCCTGAATTTTTACCTAGTCATAGTTGTTTCTCTTCTTAATACTTTTATATACGAGAATAACTCTTAAGTTTTCTGGAAACTAAAACCTAATCAGCTGCGATTTTTATACCCTATTGAAATTTTTCGGTGATTTTAACTAGGTTATTTGTCATACATGTTTCCAGTTTCGAAATTAAACTGGAAAATAGTTCAATGAATTCTACCACTTTGAAATGTAACCAGTACTTTACTAGTTAAAATATTACACACACACACAACCACACACGCACACACAAATATATATATATATAATATATATATATATATATAATATATATATATATATATATATATATATAAATATATATTATATAGTATATATATATATATAAATATATATATACATATATATATATATATATATATAAATATATATATATATATATATATATATATATACTATATATATATATATATATTATATATATATATATATATATATATATATATATATAATATACTATATTCATGCACTTTAAATGCTTAAATTAGTAACATTCACTTTAATTTTGAACATTTTACTATACAAAATAATCAATAAAACAGTTAATTAAATAACTAACTGACTTCCCGATTTTGGTAATTTACTTCTCTCACTTCAACTGGAGAGATTTCCTCAATTCCGTTTTCCTTCTCCAAGTGTCATTTTAACGTTACAGCTCATGGACGAGTATTGTTTAGTATGTATATACTTATACATAATCACTTAACGCAAAAGATGCTTTGTGAAATCCTGCCACGGTATCTTTCCTCTGCTTATCCAGCCTCGTTCCTCATAGTTCTTAGCCAAGAGGGTCTGGAACTTCGAACTCTTCATGTTCACGCCACCTATTCCTTCCTTAGCATCATTATCTCGTCTGCTTATTTGTTTGTTTGTATGGCGTTTTTACGTTGCATGGAACCAGTGGTTATTCAGCAACGGGACCAACGGCTTTAAGTGACTTCCGAACCACGTCGAGAATGAACTTCTATCACCAGAAATACACATATCTCACCCCTCAGTGGAACGACCGAGATTCGAATTCGCGGCCAACGAAGTAGCACGCCAACACCATACCGACCACGCCACTGAGGCGCTTAGCCTGCTTATGCATCTTCCTTAATATTAGTTTCGGTATCATTTCTCACTCTATCCTGCCAACTGACTCCTGATCTTCTTAGGCTTTATTTTCAAATCACACAATTTTAAGGCATAGTTTCATTGTCAATATATTGGAATCGACCGACTAGATTTCAATTTGATTTCCGAATCCTATCTGATTTACAATAAAGTCAAGTGTATACGCATGTGCCACAGATATACTAAAGCCATGAGTCAATAGATGTGCATGCACCTGCAGATGTGTATAAATCTGGTACTCTTTTAATGTCAACAAAATTATAACAAAGATACCATAAGACTTTCACTAACAAACTACTGCATTTTTACAACCCAACGCCCCTTTCTTTTTGTACTTGAAGACTGAAATTAACAGAAGACTAGGGACGCCTATCACGAAATATTTCATAGCTTTATGTATTCATTAATGTTTAATGTAGGGTACGATGCGGGGACAAACAAGTGTGCGCTTGAAATGTACTGCAGTAAAAGGTTTGATCTTCGTAATTCACACACAAAAGCACAAAAGCAGTCTTTTGTTACACAGAACGTAAACATTAAGAAAGCTTTTCAAAGAAACAAACACATGCACACGCTCACTCTCTCACGAGCAACCATTCATGAACATACATGGTAAAAATATCCCTCATTGTCAAGCTAGAGGAAAATGGGGGTAGTCTAATTATGAGAAATTACACTAAAACGTTACACATCATTTTTCATCATGAAAAAAATATAGCCTTATGTACGGAACTTTATCCTCCAAAGGTAAGCATAAAACTTTATAGGGCGTGTTTAATTCCAACTATGAATAGTTGGATGGGCTTATAATGTTCGAGTTTGTATACACGAGCATTAATAAAAAAAAAAGAAAAATAGAAAAGAACAAAACCGGGAAATGAAGTATCTCGCATAACGAAAAGAACAGATAGCTTAGTCAACATCACAGAAAGATGACATGAGTATATGAGTCGGTGATAAATCATAGTGAGCAGGATTTGAAGCTCTTTACCACTCTGATACTGAATAAAACACTGCTTTTCTTCAAATGTAAATGATAAACTATATGTTGCCCTTGACATATACTGAGAGAGAGAGAGAGAGAGAGAGAGAGAGAGAGAGAGAGAGAGAGAGAGAGAGAGAGAGAGAGAGAGAGAGAGAGATTTTTTAAGATATCAAGTGCAGTATATGAAACGTTTGGAATTCCATTTTAGATATCAAATGCAATTCATGTTCTGTGTTTGACTGGATAACGTATTTTGGTCGCTTGACCTTGAAAATGTAGCAAAACTAATGAAATTAAAGAAAATTAAATTCAAATGTCTTGATGATAGTATACAGTTAACTGAAAGTCCAATATATTTTCTTATAGGTTGGACGACATCGCTTCCCTGTTATTAACATCACTTAATTTTTAAAAGATTTTAATGAGTATTATGACCTTCCTTCACTCATAAATAGTCAAAACTAATTAGCCATCAGAGCACTAATGAGGAATTATGTTGAAATAAAAGGAAAACTGGTTTATAAAAGAAAAACAATAATTCCCACGGAAATATTTTCACCAGAACATATAATCATTTTTTAAAATACTTAATGAGAACATTTTCTAAACTAATTGCATAGACAACAGAAATAAAATAAAATACTTCTTTAAATATAAAGTATAATAACCAGTATTTTGATTCAATACATTTTCACCCAAATAGATCACCATTTTTCTAAATACATCATTAGAATAATTTTGTAAACCAATAGTAAACTTGGCACGACTTTTTAAACACTTTTATGACTATAAATTATAATGGCCTATTATTCTTTATAGCATCGAACTCAAAATTATGATGAACACGGCAGTAAATAAGAAACGCAGTTATATTTAATGGAAATTCCCTTGAAAGAAAGAAGTGCTGTGGAATTAAAAGCTTAGAAATTTACGATATATATATATAGATAGTATATATATATATATATAGTATATATATATCATATATTATATATATATATATATATATATATATATATATTATATTTATATATATATATATCATATATATATATATATATATATATATATATATAGTTTCAGTAATTGGGCGGCTACTTGGAAATCTTAGCTTGATGATGGAATAAAATATGCCAAGACCAGGAAGAACATGCTTGATTATACGAGCTTTCGAGGTTTAAAACCTCATCTTCAGGCTGAAAAAATGACAAGGATGAGAAATCACTAAAAATTACATTTTAAAATAGTCTTATTAAAAGCTTCAGTAAAAACATAAAATAAAACGAACATCACATACAAACTAAAAATTAAAAATTACGAAAATCTAAATCAAAACGCAGCACATACAAAAAGAGAAATGAAAATAAAATGAAAGGTAAACAAAATACCACACTTAAAAATAAAATGGCTAACGACCCACTTTGTGTACCTACTATGAAACTATATGATAGCTACTTGAATACAGGACGAGTTGTTGTTCAATTACGGTTTCATAATAAACAGCGACTCTGAAATTAACAAAAAGGTCCAGTCTATTTGAGCAAAAAGACAGTACTCTAAAATCTAGGTGAGTGAAAGGATGGTCCTGTGCTAAACTGTGTTCCCTTATGGCAGAAAAAGGTGGTTTAGAAAGAGGAAACCTAGTTGTAACGGAAAGACCTCTGTGTTCCAAAATTCTGTGTCTAAGACAGCGGGAACTGGATCCCACGTATTGCAGACCACACTGCGAACAGGTAAACAAGTAAACGACACTCGAATTAAGGTCCACAGGAAGAGCAGGCTTCTCCTCAAAAGTGATCCTACAGTAAAAGGGTTAGTAAAAAACAAATCTGAAACTAACTTGAGAAAAACTATGCTTAAGTATTTCTTGTAACTTTTTTCGTACCAAGTAGCTACTATGACCAAGGAAAGGCAATTTAATATACTTTACATCCTTACTAGCAGTACTGTACACCGGGTTGGGACAAAATTTCTCATCTAGAGAATTTTTCAGAACTTTGTAAAAGACAAATACGGGATAAGAATTTTCGAAAAAATAATTCTGGAGGAAGACTATGTCTTGATGAAATTAATTAAAATCACAACAAACATTGTAAGCTCTATTTATCATAGTACGTATTGAATTAAGTTTAAACAACTTTGGTGAAAAACTAAGATAATTCAATCCCAAGCCCAGTAAAAGTACTTTTCCTCTATTTCTGTGTACCTGAACACCTAAAAATGACAACATATTATCCTGTTCTGTCTCATAAGTAAAAGAAATATTAGGATGACGAGAATTGAAATATTTAAAAAATAAATCCACGTGTGAACGTTCCTTAAAAACAAGGAAAGTGTCATCCACGTACCTACGATAATACAAGGGTTTGAAAGCAACAGGGCATTCAGACATCCAAATCTTTTCACAATAGCCCATGAAGCAATCTGCATATACAGGTCCAAGGGAATTTCCCATAGCAACTCCATCTATTTGATTATATAATTTACCATCAAAAATAAAAATGCCATCAGTTGTAGCCAATTGTAATAATTTTCGCAAATCTACTTTACTAAGTCCAAAAGTTGTTATGTGGTTTTCACATATATTATTAAGAATAATGTCAGTTGTTTCTTTTAATGGGATATTTGTGAAAAGAGAGGTTACATCAAAACTAGCCATTTCAACATCTTGATTAAAATCGAAAGAACACAGTTCTTTGACAAACTTGGAAGAATTTGGGACATTAAACTCACTAAAAGTTAGAGGTTTTAAAACTGGAATCAGAAACTTTGACAAGTAATAGCTAAAAGTGCCTCAATTTTGTCCCAGACCGGTGTACAGTACTGCTAGTAAAGATGTAAAGTATATTAAATTGCCTTTCCTTGGTCACAGTAGCTACTTGGTACGAAAAAAGTTACAAGAAATACTTGAGCATAGTTTTCCTCAAGTTAGTTTCAGATTTGTTTTTACTAACCCTTTTACTGTAGGATCACTTTTGAGGGAGAAGCCTGCTCTTCCTGTGGACCTTAATTCGAGTGTTGTTTACTTGTTTACCAGCTTGCAGTGTGGTCTGCGATACGTGGGATCCAGTTCCCGCTGTCTTAGACACAGAATTTTGGAACACAGAGGTCTTTCCGTTACAACTAGGTTTCCTCTTTCTAAACCACCTTTTTCTGCCATAAGGGAACACAGTTTAACACAGGGCCATCCTTTCACTCACCTAGATTTTAGAGTACTGTCTTTTTGCTCAAATAGACTGGACGTTTTAATTTCAGAGTCGCTGTTTATTAAGAAAATGAAACCGTAATTGAACAACAACTCGTCCGGTATTCAAGTAGCTATCATATAGTTTCATAGTAGGTACACAAAGTGGGTCGTTAGCCATTTTACTTTTGAGTGTGGTAGTTTGTTTACCTTTCATATTATTTTTATTTATCTTTTTGTATGTGTTGCGTTTTGTTTTAGTTTTTTCGTAATTTTTAATTTTTAGTTTGTATGTGATGTTCGTTTTATTTTATGTTTTTACTGAAGCTTTTAATAAGACAATTTATTTTAATGTAATTTTAAGTGATTTCTCATCCTTGTAATTTTTTCAGCCTGAAGATGAGGTTTTAAACCTCGAAAGCTAGTATAATAAAGAATGTTCTTCCTGGTCTTGGCACTATTATTCATCAACGAGCTATATAGATATATATATATATATAGATATATATATATATATATATATATATATATATATATATATATCTGAACAATCACAGGCATTTCAGTAAATCTCTTCGTACAGCCAACAAAATAGTGATTTCTGTAGGAATCCTCGAAGTAAGACCTTTTTTTAAGTAATGAAATATCAGTTTTTAATTATTTTCCAAAAAATTGCTGGGTGCATAAAAACACCATTTTTCAAGACGAATTAGGAAGATAATAATATCAGGTTCCTAAAGCCCTTTATGGAAAAACATTTGATCTGCCACTACCGTTATTTTTTCCCGTTTTCTTTCCAAGTTATTTCCACTAAACAACAAAGAAAACAAAAAGTTCCTACAAAGTTTTCAACGTAAATATTTCTCTCTCTCTCTCTCTCTCTCTCTCTCTCTCTCTCTCTCTCTCTCTCTCTCTTCCTGGATTTTTATCTCTAATCTTTCAACAGTTCAGTTTTCAAAGGTTTTCCCGATTGAATTTTTTCCATAACCATTTTCCCACATATCAGTCAAGGCTTTTTTTTATTATTAATATTATTATTCCATTCCTCTTTTTCGCTATGTCAGTGGAAAATCTTGATCAAACATCTTTACAAAATATTCAGATTTAATAACATCTGTTTTTGTCATTGCTGTTCCAGTCTCATAAAATATCAGATTACAATGCCATGAAAATCAAGCACATAACCCACACACACACACACACACCCTGTCACTACCTATCGACTTGTTACATCTAATTCCAGGAAAAATAATGATGTTATAAACTAATATTGTTTTTATTTAACAAAAAGAGAAAGACTACTTAATCTATTTTGCTCTTTTGTTTTACAGTAGTTATAATTTGACCATTTACTTGATGAAAGTCCACTATCGGTGTTTCTAAAAGTACATTCCAGTCCTAAGCCGGGCTCAAAGACGTCTGATGTCCCAGGAGTCGCGAACTTTGTTCATAATTGATCAAAGGCTCTTCACTTCTGGAAACACCGCAGCGCTTCCTTTCTCCAACTTGTTA